>NC_137672.1:12866593-13129093 GCF_963422515.1 Blennius ocellaris | reverse complement strand
GTGCGGCCCATACACATACGGCAAAGTGTGCGATTGAAAAAGAAAACGCACAGATAACACACTCGCAAAGCCACATCACGGATAAGAGGCACACACACTGCAGTGTGCTGCCTTCTCCCTGGGTCCACAAACGACACGCACGCATACTGAAAAATCAAGGTAAAAGATAATGCGTTTATTTAGTAATCAGCAAATAGCTTTTATGCAGCGGGTAAGTGGTGAAGCCTGTGAGGCCTCGATAAGATCATTTGCTTTCAGGTGTTTCCCTGTCGCACCACATATGGCATTGAGTGCAAATTGAATAGGGTGACCTTTTTTGCTGCAGAATCAAATTGACTGCATTTTCCCCCCAAAAGATTCTGCCATTTCAATTACCATAAATTTGTGATATTGGCTCCCCTGTCATACGTAGAAAAAAAAATGCACGCAGAGATGTTCAGCAGTAGAGTGATACAAAAACACACCTCGAGGTGTCTATTGTTTGAAACGCTGTGGACCACTCTATCTGGTCCACCCTCTCCTGGCTCTCCTCGCGCTGGCATCACTCCGAGGAAGACATTACTATGACAAATGAAACGCCACAAACCCTTCGATGGGCTTGGCAGGGCCTGAAAGGTCAGGAGCTGCACAGTGCAGGCGTGTGTGTGCGTGTGTGTAAAGGTAGTGTCAGCAGCAGATAATAACATTGAGTCTTCTGTGCGAAAAACAAGAAATCCTCACCCGTTCTGCTCCCCTTCAAAATCTATGTAAATGCCAAAATCAGAGTGACCAGGCTTCTCTCTGTGTGTAATTCTTTCATTGATAAGGACACTTGACTGCTGATGACAGACGTATATTCCAGCCAGGAAATGTGACAGCAAGATGGACAGTAGAAACACTCTCAGTGCTGTTCTGTAGTCAGCCTGTCCCCCTCTCTGTGTTCCTCCGGCACATTATCAGCAGTATAACAGTGGGTTCAAAGGCCCCTTGCTTAGTAGTGCACATTCAGAGCTGCCGACTTAAGCAAATAGCTATTTGCATGCCATTAGGAGAAAAAAAGCGGAGGGAGGCACCATTCTTCATCCCATCTCTGCATCTCGCTGAATATTCCTTATTTGAGCCTCCAAATCTCTGTGTTTCTCCCCTCCTGCTGTGACTGTCAGAGCAAGGCACAGTCAGAGCAATCACAGCAATCAGTGTTGCCTCGTGCCAGGCCGATTGGGAAGTAGCTGCCAAAACAAAAGAGCGAGTGTCCAATCATTATGATGGTGTGTGATTTGGTGGTGTTAGCAAATGGTTGCTTGGACCATCTGTTGGACGGCTGGAATAGGAAAACACCAGCAGCTCAGGGCATGACGATAGACCGGGAGAGGGGGGGGGGGGGCTCCACCAGGACACCCCCAAAACCTCCTGTGATCCTCTCTGTATTTGGATAGCTGTGTGAGAATGTGTGGGAGCTGATATGAAGACAAGTGCTTGCATTTTTAACTGTTTGCTTAGAAGTTTGGGGTTTATATTTCTACAACTTGGTAATTTCTATCTTAAATCTTATTGTATGTGCTTTAGAAATGTCATGATGGGTCTGAACAGATGTATGACAGGTTGTTTTGGATTTTGTTTAGTTTTTTTGAAGCGCAATAGAAAGGTTACATACCTTGGGTAGGTGTCTGAAATGGATCTGGCTTGTGTCAGAAAGTGTAACAACAGTTCTGTTTCTCTTTGGCTCACTCCTTCTCTCAAGCACACATACACCCAGATATATCCTCTACTCGCTATCTCTTTTCTTCTCTCTATCTCTTTTCTTCTCCCTATTCCCCATCAACTCATCTGATAGTGCTGTAACAGTCTCAAATGGTTCCCAGGAGATGCATCGTCTCAACTCTCTCTCTCTCTCTCTCTCTCTCTCTCTCTCTCTCTCTCTCTCTCTCTCTCTCTCTCTCTCTCTCTCTCTCTCTCTCTCTCTCTCTCTCTCTCTCTCTCTCTCTCGTTCATGGGCCGAACGAACCATTTCCTCTCTGATTTATAACCCACAAAGCCTTCGAAACTGAGGCAGGCATCTGGAATCTAAAGAGTCAACTCATGCAACAGCTTTTCTGTTTTCTTCAAAGAGCAGCCATTTTTATTTTTAAGTTGAAGCACTGCGAATTCACACCCAGTCCAGTTATGGTATTATAGTTAAGTAGAATGAACAAGCTTAAAATCAGGCGCATAGACAAAATAAATACGTAATGTGTGTTGCATCTTTGAAGGCGACAATCGATTAGTGAAAGGCTATGTATCCTGTTGTTGCATATAAAAGTGCAACAATGGCTGTTCATAGTGACAATTTTGTGCCCCCAACATGCAGATCCACAATATCTGTTCCACAGGATCATTTACTAGGGAAATTGTTTCAGAATAACGAGACGCTCTATTGACTCTGTAGTCACATGGAAAATGACAAGAGCCTTCAGTTCACTGCTACATGTTGTGAGCCATTCACAGGCCTGACCACAATGGAGGTTTAACATTTAGTTTTATGATTTGGAACACCATCAGAGTGTGCCGGCCGCTGCCTCACTTGCAGAGACACGGAGAGGAACTTAACGGTGTTATGTATGGTTTCATCGCTTCGTATAGGCCATAATCACCCTCTCTCCATCTCAGTAAGCTCATGCTAAATGACCAGACGTCTCTGGTGGCTGCCATGATTTGTCTCCCCGCCATGCATTGTACCATACCTCACCCTCCCTGCCTTTCTTTCCTCCCTCCTTCCCCGCTGCCATATGTTGTGCCTGTGTGACCGGCCGACGTGTCAGGCCTGACTAACGCCTTAACGGCGAGGCTGACTTTGATTTATTTCCTCTGAAATCTGGGGGCCGGGGGTAATAACACAGAATGACATTATTTGTTTATCAAATCCAAGACTGCTTTTCTTGGCAGAGTCAAGATGTGATGACTTGATACCACCACCCTTCTTGCCACACGCACGTACACCCCCTCTACAATTTTTGATTGTGCCATGATTAGAAAGTCTGGCGAGTCGTTTAACCTCATCTGGGGGAATGTGTTTGAAATGTTGACAGAACAGCGAACAGAAGCAAAAGAAAAAAAAGAAGAAGAAGAAGAAAAAAGATTGAGATGAAGTAAAGCAATTAAATTGTCAAGGCACAGATTTAATCCCACCACACAATTTTGAGGCAAATATATTGAGCGTTTTCAGCGTGAGCTAACTGGTCACCATTCCTCTATTTGTGGCGAGAATGTGCAAAAAAAAAAGAGTCACTGAGAATAAACAGTACTTTAAAAGCCAGATGACCCATTTAGTAGGAGATATTTTATCTTCCCGCATCCAGAGTGTCTGTTGCATGTTCTGCCTCTCAGTGGAGGGTAACAGCAGGGCTGTTTAGCCTGCTGAAACGTCATCTTGGTGTTATTCAGTGATCAGGTCTATTATTCTGGCACGCTTGCAACACATTTGGTTCTTTTTAACATGTAAATGATGCATTGCGCGGGGAAAAAAAAAGCTCGTTAAAATTTGATCTCTGGCAAATTTGCTCGGGAGCTTGGAATCCTCAAGAAGCAATTAGCAGATTTAATTTGGCTATTTGCCCCGGTGTTCAGAAGTGTGTGTTTGTTTAAAACAGCACCTTCACCTACCGTTATCAGCTGTGTGAATAGTATCTCCTGGAACACAATGTTGCTCTGTAGAACTCAATAAAAGAGTTAAAGGCAAGGACAATCTCAAAGACAGCCTGCCTGATAACAAAAGGGCCTCACCTAATAATGAACAACTGGAGTTGGCTTTCTTTTTTCCAATGTGGGGAGGCTGAGTTGAAGGAGGGGGGCAGAGAAGCTCTGCCAGCACTTGCCAGCATGTTTTATGGCTAATTGAAGCATTTGGAATAAAACTGCAGCAAAATGGCACCCTTTAGAATTGGAGCGGGGTTAATATATTGTGATCCCACAATTAGCCCAGGATTGTTAAGATCTCTTTAATTCGGTGAGGTCCATTAAGCGGGATGGGCAAGAAAGTGCTCCCGCCGAGACAATTTTTCTCCTCTCTCTTTGTTCTTCCTGTCCTCTTTTCCTCTCAGCAGCTGCTGTAGTAATCAATATAAGTGGACATGGTCAGCAGTAGGTTGGCAGGTTATCCTGGTGGCAGGCCCTCTGGGTGCCATAGCTCCCAGGTCCACTCTCAAAGAGGTTTTGTTTATCAGTGTACAAGAGGCGAGAGAGTTATCGGAGTTAGGTTGACTTTGGTGCAGGAACCCTGTAACGTAACACATGTTACAGGGTTCCTTAAACTGGCATAAAAAAGCTTGCCCTCCTGGACAGGGGTATTAGATCATTCTCTCTCGTGGGTTGAAATGATCACTGAGGTCTCCTCTTTACCCCAGTTTCTCAAATCCCTACTTGGCCTATGAGTGCCTCCTCCCGAGCCGCAGCAGCGACTGCGTCACAACTCAGGGTTTTACAAGTGCCTCTTTCATAATATGAGAGTCCCTTCTGGGCTATCTTTTGAGAATGCAGTGTGCCTGGGGAAGCTCACCAATTGGTGGAGGTTTTGAAAACAGGATTGAACTGCATTTGAGTTCTTCACAGCCTCAATAATTTCCCAATCCCCTCCAAACCATTACAAGCCTGCATGGTCCTGACAGCATTTGATAGCACCTGTCCCACATAAAAGTGTAAATCAGCAATTTCTACAGAATCTAGATTCATAGGCTTGAAGAAGAGAAGTGAGGTGAATAAAGCAATGCCTAAGTACAGCGATGATTGGATAGTTGATGAGCATGGAGCTGAACAGATGGCTGGCTCATTAGAGGCTCATTTGTGATCATCTAAAATGATGCTAAATTTCAATTTCTCATGCTAGGATGTATGTTTGGGCTAAGCCAAGGCTCTGGCTTTATCGGCCGTTAATACCTACCTGCTTAATGCTCAAGTAATAACTTGGGATGCTGGAAGACGGTGAGCGTTTCAATAGCACAGGGTTCCAGCACAGTGGATTTGAAGCTCCATGCAAGTAATTAAACAGCATGCCACCTCATACCGAGCAATTTCCTGCAAGGCATTTGCTTTCCAGTGCGGCATGGCCCCAATCTATGCTGTGTTATCTCTGTGAAATATGTCCCCTTTATCATTTTTTAATAATGACTGAGTGTTCATGTTGTTAGGAGAAAATCTACTCAATGAGCATCAGATTATCGTTTTCCTCACTGTTAGCTAGCTAACTGAACGTCCAAGATATCTGTGTCATCTATAAATGAGAATTGGATGGGAGAACCGCTAAAATGACTGCTATCGCATTGGTGAATCCAAATCTTCTCCAAAAGTGCCATTAATGGGGGGTGCATAATTATGTGTAAATCAGAGCGGTAGACAAACACGAGTGGGATTAGGAGTTTTGTGAGGTGCAGAGCTCGTATTTGAGACATTGGTACAACCCCCCCCCCCCCCCCCCCCCCAGCAAAGCGATGGCCACACACCGTCGCCGCACAATGATAATCCTGCTGTGTGCATAAAGGGATTTGTTCATGTTGGACTGGCTGAAGAACGTCCCAGGGTGACGATACTGTTTATCTTTCCGCTGTCTGAAAGTCCCCTGGGCTTTCATGGCCCGGGAACTTGCAGTTCCTATTGTCAGTTGTCAATACTAAACGGCACAGCGGCATACACATGCAAACGCATACACACACACAGACACACATGCTCTTTCGTCAAGCAAGCTGCATTCCTCTCACTCATAATATCTATTTATATACATTCTCTCTTTTCTTGTTGTTTTTCTTGACATACACACAGTTATTGTCCCCAGTAAACCTCCAGTGTTGATAGCTGACAGCGCTCATCCCTCGCTCACTTTCTCCATCCATCTCTATATACTCAGCTCTCCGTCTCTTCATTTCTCGCACATAGTTATAATCTCCACCATTAAACAGCCAGCTGCAGCAAGCATACAGCGTCACTAGTACATCAAAGAGGAGCCGATTGGAGAGAACCAGCATTATTTATCAGAAAATGTTGATGGTAACTTCCTCCCTAAGCATCGTTTGTCACACCAACGCTTTTAAATATATCTCATGTATTCTGTATTGGTGGCTCGTAATTCTCCTTATCTAAGAATTGTGAGCAAACACATCTTGTAGTAAGCAAACCAATTGTCTCTCAGTTCTGCGGGTGAAAAGAGAGTAAAGACAAACTCATCCAGTTGTTTTCCTTTTACCCCCACAAATCTCCTCCATACCACAGCCCACCCCCAACTGCCATTCTCCCTCGATACTTGCTACTTGTCAGCCCTGGTAATGGGTTTTTAGAAGGGAGATATTATTTTGGTCCAGTAAGCTGCATGCTTAAAATATGACTGACAGGCCTGACTCACATGCACATGAGGAAAATTTTGTTTTCTAAAAGGTTGCCAAAATAGAGTGAGCGCTGCGGCTCCAAAAATTGAGGAAAATCTTCCCACTATCTTGACAATGAAAGCATGCATACATCCACCCACCACCTTTACTTCCGTGGAAGTCAAAAGAATAAGAAAGAAGCAACTTCCTCTGACTAAAATGTCCTATTTTTCTTGTCTCTCGATTTATTTATTTATTTTTTTTGTCTGTCTTCCCCCTCTTGTCCTCTCTAAGAAGATAGATGAAGAAAATGAGGCCAACTTGCTGGCAGTGCTTACAGAGACCCTGGACAGCATCCCGGTGGATGAGGACGGATTGCCTTCGTTTGAGGCCCTGGCAGATGGGGACGTGACCAATGCCAGTGACCAGAGCTGTCCCTCTTCTCCTGACGGCTCACCACGCACCCCAGAGCCTGAGGAGCCTTCCTTGGTAACATCAAGGACTCTTTTTTTTTTTTTTTTCCCCTCACTATACTCAACCACCACTCCCACCAACAGAATCAAAACATGATATCTCTCAGATATGACTTCTGGTCCCAGAGTACAATGTTGTGGTTATGCCAATTAATGGAAAGGCCTGCCAGTTAATGGAAACCATGCATGAGACACTTGGGCATGACTGGGCTGTCAACCATAGCCTTCTTAGAAGTGGCCTTTTTTCTGTTAGCCTTCTTAGTTGGCCATGCTCAAGTTCGACAGTGTCTTTTTTTTTTTTGGCCACAATATGCTAATGTAAGAACATACAGATGCTTTGGGGATAGAAGTAACCGGAGTGGATCCGTGTGTGGTGCTAATTATAAATAAAAACTATCAAAGCTATTGTGGCGCCAATTCAATGATACAAGTGCTGCAGTGGGGCCAACTATGGTTGACACAGTGCCACAGGCCCTGCAATCAATTCGACACATGTGGGTCTAAACTAGTCTCCCTCTACTAAAGTCATCATATAACCAAGAAAGGCATACCTCTTGATGGCACCTCACCTTTTCTTTAATACATATAACCATATGATCTGATTGTTTTTGATGGCACTGACCTAAAATGTTATGTTATGTGACATTATAGTCCATTTTATTCCATGCTGGTCCCTTCCAAATGACCTTTAGCTAAATACCCGTGTGTTTATTCAACCACATTAGTAAAAGGCAGGTTGTGTGTACACAAAAACACCTGCAGAAGTAGAAAAAGAGAACTTCGACTCGTTGTGTCACCTCTTATAACCTGCTAAAAACATTTTCATCTTTTAAAATGTCAGCGATTTTTCTCTCTTACAAAGAATCAATCTCTTTTGATGGAATGTTTTTGAAACACAGACTGTCTAATTGAAAGAAAGCAGTTATTGGCTTAACCCGTGCTCACTCCCCGCTTCTCCCTCTCTCACCTCTCCGGTTCTGTTTGGGTCTGTTCGCAGCTGAAGAAGCTCCTTCTGGCACCCGCAAACTCCCAGCTCAGCTATAATCAATACACAGGTGGCAAGGCACAGAACCATGCAGCCAGCAGCAACCACCGGATCAGACCACCACCTGCCGTCGTCAAGGTAGGGACACACATACACACACACTGAGTACACGCATTGCCTTGGAACTTATTTTGTTCCTGTACACACAATTTTTTTTTTTTGAGCTTTTGTTTATCTCTCTCATTCCATTCTTACTCAGTCTTCTCTCTTGCTCTCTTTCTCTGTCTCTCTTTCTTTCTCTCTCTTTCTCTCTCTCTGCCGACTTCTCACATTTTTCTTGTTTTGGTGGCCGCCTTTAGAAGATGTTAGACTACTGCTCTAGCAGTCTACAATCCCAGGGGGCCATCTCGTAATGAAAACAGGCTGATTGCTGTTGGGCTTTCCAGGCGAGGCGTCTGCACCGTTGTCTCATTAGCTCCACCACTTATCCGCCTTGGTATGGTGTCTTTTGAAAAAACAAAAAAAAGAAGGGAAAAAAAAACAGCGACAGGCGCCTTGATGTCTTGAGACGACAATATCAAAATGTCAGTCTTGATGTTCTCATTTCAACACTCTGAGAAGACTTTTTCTTCAGCGAGGGAAGGGTTGATTAGGATTTAATAATCTCTCCATGTGAGTATCATAACTTTGCGAATGTGACCAAATTAAATATGCGATTCCTCTTACATGTCAGATTGTGGAATAATGTAGGATCAGTGTCGGTGTCATAAACAATTCACGCTCATAGATGAAGAATCAATTGACTCTGATTTGTCCACTGCTGAAAATCCACGATATGTAAAAACTGTTTGCATCTGATCATGTTGTTGAGTAAACACAACACAGACAGATTTGTGTGTGCCCGCCAAACAATGTTTGCACATGCAGTGCGTCAACCTTCCTCATGGAGTCTATTTTCATACTGTGCCTTTGAGTCATCCATTTCTGGAGCAGAGCGAATGAGGACTCCCGGAGGACATGGTGTGCGTACAGAGTGGCGCGGTGGTGCTTGGGGGGGCCACGCAATTAAGATGATGGGTGGACGGCACTCCCCACCATCGCCTCCCAGACAGTTGGGCAACGACTGTGCTCTGGCTGTTTGAGTCACTCTTAGCCTCTCCGTGGCACCGACTATTCTTTGCTTTTATTTTTTTTTGCCAAATAAAATACTTGACATTTCTCACAATTGAATCAGCTGGACTGTACTCACAACAGTCAGTCAAACTTTTTATTTCAACAAACTCTGTAATTCTCTCTATTATTTTTTTAAACAGACGGAGAGCCCCTGGAATGGCAAATCAAGAGGGGGCTCCAGCCAACAGAACCGCCCGGTGAGGCGGCCTTGCACTGAGCTGCTGAAATATCTAACAGCCACCGATGACATCCTTCTCCACACCAAAGCCAGTGATGCCAAGAGCGCCTGGGGGGGCACCAGCACCAGGGACAAGAGTGGCTTGGGTCTCGGTGCCTCTTCCTCCTCTTCTTCACCGTCCTCGTCATCCACCTCCTCGTTCTCCTCCCTTTCCTCTACCTCCTCCTCCTCCTCTACCACCTCCAAGAAGAAGTCAGCCGTGCCATCTCACCAACAACAACAACAGCAACAACAGCAGCAGCCGCCGCCGCCGCAGCATCACCAGCGAGGTGAGAGCCGGGCTGCAGGCGAGTGTATTATGGCTGGTGTTGGGGCTGGGAAGTGGCCGCGTTGCACTCTCGATGACGGGGTTGAGGACTCGGAGGGTGCTTCTATCCCTGTTGGCCACAGGAGCTCCACCTGCGGCCATGCCCGCCCCAAACTGGAGCACGGGCCGCCCAGTGAAGAAGGAAGGCCGCCAGGCGATGTGGGCCGCCTGGCCGCCGCTAGGTTTATTAGGTATATGCATTCTTATTCCCTCCCTCCCAGAGAGGTGAGTCACAGCTGTGAGCATTGCCGAGAGGCTGCGGGCGCCACTCAGGCTAGTAAGGGCTTTGGCAGGCAAGGCCGTAGTAACAGCAGTGGTGCCAGCCGCACACCACATAGACACATCACAGTGACTATAAAGAAAAGAGACGAGAAGCCGGGGCACCCTTTACTTAGCCAGCTGCTCACCTCCAAACAGAGGCCCGCTCAGTATCGAGCCCAACTGCTCCTACCCAAGATTACCCCTTTACGCAGCACTAAGAGCAAATTAGCAGGTAAGAGATCTGAAAGGCCAGTCCAGGCTGAGGTCGAAGAAGACGAGTTCAGAGTGACCACTGATCACAAAAACCAGGGAGTAAGTCAGGCCGAACCGCTTGACTCAAAGCCCCTGTTGTCACCTTTCACCTTAGACCTGGACAGCTGGGTTAACCAGTCAGATCCAGGGCTAGACCTGGGCTTTGGACTAGAGCTGGGGTGGCCGAACCAGTGGGACTTTGGGGAGGATGTTGACCATGATGATGATGATGACGGTGTTGTTGATGATGATGATGACCATGTCATGGGCAGCCCAACAGCGGTGCTCACACAGGGCCCACCAAGCCCGCTCCTCCCAGATACTAGCATTGCAGAGCCCAACCCTCCCTGCATCATACATGGGAAAGGGCACCCACACATGCAGGCACTCAGCGAGCACCCCGATGACCAGGGCCACCCGTTGTTAGGTAATCATGACTGCATCCCCCCCACTGGCCTTATCTCTGCTCTCTTTTCTCCCTCTCCTGCTCTAACCACTTCCAAGTTTGATTTCACAACTAACCACCAATCTAATTTGAGTCTAACCATCATTTTGAGGGCTTAAACAACAGTGACAGCAAACAGCCTGCTCGCCATTGCTTTTTGCTAGACCCAAAGGCATTTTTTTTCCAATTTAAAAGAGACAAAATGCTCTATTTTTTTTAATAAACCAAAAATAAAAGGAGGGGGTGGGAAAATGGACAAGCCTTGTCTTGCTACTGTACTTCTTGTATTCACAAGTCAACCCTTGAACCATCTTTGGCTGATTGAGCTGAATGTGCTGAATCTGTACATTTAGACCCAGAGCCCGGATGCTGCTCTTTAGCGTCGTGCTACTAAAGCCACATTCTCTTAGCTGGAGCACAAGTCGGCCAGAGCCTCGGGCAACTGCACAAGCTTCCTTGACTCTCCTTTCTTCCTTTCTGTTTTTTTTCTCCTCCTCTGCTGTTGGTGCATGCAATAATGACTTTATTGTCAAAGGAGGGGCTCACCCACTGTCATGTGTCTTGTTTGTGGCATTGTCTCTGTATGTCCTTATTCCATTTCGATTTGTTTGTCGTTGTCTTGAGCACGGTCTGTCTATGTCTAGACACCTGTGAAACCCGTATCATCACTTCATCCTGCCTCACAGAGTGAACAGTCTAGTCTAAGAGATCAAATTGTTAAAATGGGGTCAATCCAAAATCATATGTTTTGTACAATAGTGTCAATAGACATACTTTCTAACCAGGAATGAGTGTTTTTGTAGTAATAATTGCATTTGTTGAGCCAATCTGAGATTAATTGTTGCAGAATGTGGACCTGTTCTCTTCTGCCCTGAGTGTCATACCTAGATCAATAATTACCCGTGCTCCTTTGTGTTCTGCAGCCAAACCAACCACCTTGCCACTTCCTTTGACCCCAGAGTCTCCAAAGTAAGTGTGTGGAGTTTTTTCACATTATTCTAGGCAAAAGGCAAAAGCAAACTAAAGACAGAGACAAAGACAGAGCAAACTATATAGACTTGAATCCAAGTTGAGGCATTCTTGTGACTCATTTCCATTTCTTAATTCACAAAAGCATTCAAAACATTCCTTTCACGTGGAAGGTAAAATTGTATACCTTTATTTTTGTCTTGCAGTGACCACAAGGGATCACCGTTTGAGAACAAAACCATTGAACGCACATTAAGCGTGGAGATTGCTGGAACCCCAGGTAAGCTTGCTTTTCCAATTATAATTAAAAAAAAATGACTGGCCACACTAATTCTCACTAGCCTGTTGCCGTCAGTAATGGGTCAACATCATAATCATTCCATCACAGTTCAAGGTTCAAGGTGAAGCCATAGGAAATCACTTTTATGTGTCGACGTATTGATTAGGCTTTCCAATCTCTTCAGGGTTTATTAGCAACCCCCTCTTTCTTTGTTACTGAAGGGTTAATATGCCTTTTCCCTCAATCAAATCTCTGACAGACAGCTTACTTAGTAGACACATCCCAGGAATAAAATGAAATGGCAGTGTTGGTGTTTTAATGGTTTTTGCTGTGTGATGCAGATTTATGTGATCATAGTAATAATGTCTTGTCCTGATACATACAGGCATTCAGATCAGACATGTGAGAGGATGCTGTGGTGAAAAGGCTTCCGGTGTGTGGTTGTTTCTGAATCGTTACGTGATTCATACTGATGTGTTATTACGTTGTAATTAACTACACCAGCAAAAAAAACCATATGTGAATGACATTCACCAGACAGCATTGAAAAAAATGTGACCAAATGCTACAACATTAACGCGGGGGTTATCAGAGATTGGAATTACAGTGTTTGTGAAGGCACTGCATTCAGTTAAGACTAATCGGCTCAGGTAAAAAAAAAAAAAAATAGCTGCCCTTTAGCCTCCCGTGCTTTGTGATGTGGCACAGGCTCTTTTGGGTACTCATTTACCAGCTGGGGAAATGATCCTCAAACACACCATGTCTGCTGCTCCCACCACTTTTTACTTAATTCAAAACCCTGAGAGGCATTGCTTGTGTCCACGTGTGTGACAGTTGTTAAAGTGTTTTTTAACCATTTATTTGTAGATCTGCCTTCAGGGTCAGAGGATGCCTGTTAAGACCAAACAAAGGGAAAGAACAGGGCTCCCTCAGCTCTGGGGCAATCAAGCACAGTTAATATTTGGTCCTATTTTACTGCACGTGGGTGAGTCTGTTGACCTGTGGCCAAATCTGTGGGTCCGTTCTGATCCACCGCGTCCGTTTTACAAGCCTGGTCAAACACAGCCCTTCACCTGACTTTAACATCCTGCGCAATTCAGCTGCATTAAGGATTGAATATTAGCAAGCTCAAGGGTTACTGAGGCCCGCCTTCTGTGATTAGAGGTTAGCTTTAGTGTCTTGTGATCTATTAAACGGACACATTCAGATCTCAGTAAAAGCAGAGGCGTATGATTGCAAGTTTGAGTCATGTGTCCTTTGCAGGTTTAGAGTAACATTCCACTACAGCTGAGATAATAGCAGCTTACTGATAATCAGGTGGAAACCGGCCAGGTGGGTGGAACCACCTTCCACTTTTACAACAGAACGACCAAGCACTGATGTAATTTTCATTGAATTGATACCAGTAAGCTCTTATATCATGCCTTTATAATGATTTGTAGTTGTAGTGATAGTTGTAATGCTATTTGAAAGAAAGATATGCTTGATTGCTCGTATCATTATGTCATATGACGGTGGGGAGTGAATAACTGAAACGTTTCGCTGTCTGTTTACTTGACCCTTTGCAGAGAGGTACAGTCAAGGCTACAAAAGGCAGGAAGGTCCCCTGGGATCTGACTGTTCAGGCCTAATCTCTGTCAAGCTAATAGATTTACCCTGTGCTGCTGTGTTGTCTTTAATTACTGTATCTCATGACACAGGGGTGGTCTGTGTGTTGCTATTTGCATAGCTTACTGCCGGATCAACTCTTTAAGCTCGGAGTTGTTATTCGCTCCGAGGCCTCCTCGCAATTTACCTTTTTTTTTTTTTTTTTTTAGTCTTTTTTTACTGTCTCGCTCACTCTCACCATTTTCTCTCCAGAGTCTGCATGATTGGTGATGGTGTCTGCAGATCATCAATCACTAGCACGTTTGACTGAGAGGCACAAATATATCTAATTCTGATTTATTTCACCTCCATTGCTAATGGCTTCTAGTTTATGACCCTGTGCGCACGTTGTTTTGGACAGATGGTGCTTCATTGGTGAAACAGAAGTTCTTCAGGCATTGTGTAGCATCTACTCTCCCTCTCTCTCATCCTTCTTTTCTCCCTTTCAAAAGGGTTTTAATTGGCTTAATGCATACATGTCTGGAGTACTATCAGAACTGAGAGACAGAAGAGAGGGATAGGGGGTACGGAGGGGTGTGGGCGATTGCACTCCTACTTACAGACGCATCCAGATAATAAATAGGATGATAAGCTGGAAATGGATGAGGCACCCCAAATATAGCTCGCAATTTTCCAAACTTGCACATTTATGTATCAGACTCCTGCAGTATCGTTCCCAGGCTGCTGTTCTGGTACATATTCTAACTAGATTTGATACTAATAGCTTTCATTTGGTGCAATTCACCAGAAAGGGAAGAATGACGTGCATTATAAGAATGGCATAGAGAAGGGGAGAGCGTAGGTGTTTCAAAGTGCCAGAGTTTGACTCCAGTGAGAGACTGTTAGCGCCCGGGTGTGTGGGCACGTTTGTTCTGTGTGAGACAGAAATGGGAAAAGATGCAGATCAACAGATAGGGAGAGATGAGAGGTTGATCAGGGGAAGACAGCAGACGGGAAAATAGGAAGGAGTAGAGGATACCAGACTAAACAAAAGAAGAAAGGCTAAAAGAGGATGAGGAAAGAGAGAATGAGAGTAATGGTGGCTGCTGTTTGTGTGAGTGCATTAACAATGCTATAAAGTGGGCTCATCTCAGGACTTCCCATATAACTGCCATCTGTCTGGTTGTAAATCTGTAGGAGGCGAGGGAAAGAGATGGGAGGTGGGTGGGGGGATGCGAGCAGTAGGAACATGCCATCTGAAGAGATTGTCAACGCATCCACTAGTACCTCCAATGTTTCCTTGCCATGGCAGACATTGCTAACATGTATTTCAGGAGTTGTGATGTTATGTGCAATAATTCTTTTAGAGCGGCTCACAAAAAGCGGCTCACAAAAAGCCATTAGCTTTAACTTCATTGAATTGTCTGCTGTACCGTTTGTGTGAGACATGATACATTTACTTAATTTTTTTTCTATCGGAAGCATTACACTCTCTCTCTGCAGAGTTATGTGGTATGTTTTCATGAAAAGGGATCTTTTCAAGGTCAGATGGGGGGAAAAATGGCAAGTCATCCGTATTACAACACTGCCATATTAAGTTACATCAAGCATTACATTAATCTGTCAAGATTGCAATAAAACAGGAATCAGGATTAGGCCAAGTGAAAGTGAATATTTTAATCAAGCATGTATCTGTGTCCACCGTCCATAAACTGACTGGGGAGTTTATAGATGAGTGTCAGGAGAGAGGAGAGGGAGGTTTGCATTATGCTTCTGCTTTCCACTTCATCACCTCCACCCAACCTCTGTCTCTCCCTCCCCATGCAGGTCTGACACCACCTACCACGCCCCCACACAAAGCCAGTCAAGAGAATCCTTTCAAAGCATCTCTCAAAACCAAGTTGTCTTCATGTTCCTCCTCGGCCTTGACATGCAAAAGAGCCAGGCTGAGTGAGTTGGGCCCCAGCGCTCTGGCCCCGGCCTCAGGTGCCTCAGGCGGGGGCCCCACCAGGAAGGGTCCTGAACAGACTGAGCTTTATGCCCAGCTGAGCAAAGCGTCCACCGCCCTCCCTTACTCCGTCACTCAACACGCAGTGGGGGGCGGCCTTGAGGAGCATCACAGTGTTGGCGGCAACAAGCGAGCCACACCTCGTGGCTACAGTGACCACGACTATTGCCAGGCATCAGCCAGCACTAAGAAGGATGGGGGCACAGCCACTGTTACCATGACTACAGCTGTGGAAATGACATTCACCTCAGGTGCCACCGCTGCTCCCATGCCTACTGCGGGCAAAGTGGAGAAAAGGCATGTCGAATGTAAGGACTCAGCCATGCCGCCATCCTCTTCATCATCTTCTTGTTCTCCATCATCAGCCTCACCTGGTCCTTTGGCCAAACAGGAGAATTTTGCCCCTGTGGATGAAGAAGCAGGCCGGGTAAAGGGGCCAGGAGAGCACACCCTCACCCACACTACTCACATCCCTTCACAAGAATCCATCACTGACAGGGACCAACAACATCCATCTGCCACCAGCCGGAAGCTCCTGTGTGACCAGGAAATCCGAGAAGAACTCAATAAGCACTTTGGCCACCCATTAAAAACCCTCTATACCAAGGGTGGCCAAGAGCGAGAACCATGCAGCAAACCTAACAAAACTCCCGCCCCTCAGTCCCTCAAGGGCAGAGAGGATGACTCCCAGAGGCTACCCAGCTCCAGCTACCTGCACCCTGGGTTTCTGCCCTTCCACGATGAGCTTGAGCTGGATGAAGGCCGTGAAAGTCGTTTCCTCTACCCGTGGGAGGGAACCCCTCTGGACCTACTTTTTGACTGCGCCCCCTGCTCTCCCTCCTGTTCCCCTCCATCCAGCTGCTCCCCTTCACGAGGCTCCATCTCCCCACCCTCCTCTCTCCTCCTGTCACCCAGCAGACCGTTCTGCTGGACCAGCAGCGGGTCCCGCTCTCGTTCTCGTTCCCACTCTGGTTCCCGCAGCTCCTCTTCACGATATCGTAGGCGTTCTCTCTCCAGCTCACCTGACAGACACCCCTCCTCCTGGTGAGTTAACTCGCTCTCGCTCTTTCTTACACACACATAGAGCAGACACTTGGTTTTACTGAAGCTGGGCGGCACTCCAGGCTTGCAGTTTAAACAGGGATTGAAGCTGGCGGGGGGTCTGACATAAAAGTGCAAAACCAGCCTGATCAGTTGACGGAGCTGGTGTTAAACAGGATAGACCCCGCGGACACTTAAGGGAAATTTATGATCTGTCCAAACTGCATGTCAGATGGTCCCATAGCACCGGAAACCCCTTTCCCCCACAGTTTTACAGAATGTGGCATCTGAGGCTTTTGATCTGACATTCACACCCACTCCACACTGTCTGGTCTGAAAAAAATATGCCACTATCTTCATTGTTAAACAATATCAACACTCTTCTTGTGACTTCAATGACTTCCTTCCAGTGCAGTCATTGAGAAAGATAGTGATTTGCAATGTGGTCACAAAAGCACATCTGAGGAGCTGCTTCTCAGAGGCCACAGCCTGGCCTTTAACACAAGCCCTCAGCCTCCTGATAATCTGTGCTGAAAGGGATTCAGACCACATCACTTGTCAGACAAACCAAATTATTCTTTTAAACCAGGTGACACTTTGATTTGAACTGACAATGGGGACAAAAATTGGGTGAGCGGTGCAGTCGACCCCAAACCAACACACACTGGACCAAAAAAAAGAAAACATAAAAGGTGCCAGAGGCAGTAGACTTTTGAACAGTGCACGTTTTCATCTCTGCACAGAGAGCTTTATTTGAGTGTCTTTCTAACACTACTCCCCCCTTCGCTCACTCCCTTTGCACACTCCCGTTTTGTGTTTGATGCTGGGGCTATTGTTTTAAGCGGCAGCTGTTGTTTTTACTGAGTGGCAAACCCTCCTCTTTTACATCCCCAGAGATGAAAGCCAAATCCAGTCTGTGGGAATGTAGTCTCAAAACCCCTCTCAAAAAAGACTCCTATCATCATAGCTCTCTGTGAGAACTACATTTCCCATGCTTCCCTTTGATCAGAGACGAGAGGGTTTCTGTTGTGGGTTTTTTTTTTTCCTTTTTTGGTTGAACAGAGACTAACTGTAGTTACTGAAGAAGGATGTGAATAAATGGTGTTTGTCAGCTGTAATCCAGGAGTGCCTCATAGAGTAGGACCCCACTGCAGCTCCTCAGTTTGTTTGCATGATTACTGAAAGGTCAGCTTACTCCGCAGAGCCAACACAGTCACTTTATTCTGTGGAGGCTCTTGTTCTTCACTCCTCACCAACTTGTGCTCACAAATTATACAGTAACAGCTTCTTGCAGGCATTCAATCAAAACCTGACACTGACAAGCTTTCTGAAAATGCTGGATAGGGACTGAATTTTGAGAGTGACAGAACAAGAAGCTCATTATATTTTCATGTAAGAAAAGACAAACAAAATCTCAGCAAAATAATTCTCAAAATCCCTCGTCACCGTTTCAAGTTTCACAGTGTAAGATCCTCCATCTCTCCAAACGAGCGTCCCTTTGCTTCACTGAGCTTCCCAAAACTTCTCTCCTTCCATTATTCAGGTCTTCCTTCTTCAGCAGTTCTTCAATAATTAAGCATCAGAAGCTGAAGGAGTGTGGGGGTACAAGCTCTACAGTCAGGCCACTCGGGCCTAAACTATTGACCACTTCTTCATACAAAATAGATAGCAGGTGCATGTATATGCTACCTCAGGTGTGTGGGAAAAAAAAGTTCTGCAGCAAATCACGCACATTTTCTGTGGTAGTGGGTTGGATTAAGATGAGGCAGATACAAATTCATGAGACCTTTATGTGTAATTCACTCATTTAAAGAGGTCAGATCTATAGATTTTAAAATTGCATTCAGAAATTAACGTTGTTTTAAAGTTGTTTTAGTTGCCCCATGAGGAGATATTTCTACTTAGTTTGAGAATTAACATTAATATACTGTTCATACAAGCGGCAAATTATTGAAGACACATCTGTAAGCCAGTTGAACACCACAGCAGATAGCGCCTAAAATGTAGTTAAACTTAAGCCTCTCTGGTGATACAGAGAAAAACTGAACATCAATTATCATCATAAAATCTGCATGACTTGATAAGCTTAAAAATAAGTCAAGAATATAAAGGTGTAGCTTCCTCTGATTTGTTCAACTCAGGAATGCAGGGTGGCTGGAGCCGATCCCAGTTGACAACATGTGAAATGCAGGTACACCATGGACGGGTCACCAGTCCATCACTGGGCAAACATTAAGAGACAGACAACGACACACCACACGTTCACGTAAACATCCAAACTCCACATAGAAAGACCACTGAGGCCGGAATCAAACAGAATTATCTTTCCACAGCTTCAAAATTTAAGTCTCAAAGATGACCGAAAGCAAAAATGTAACTTTATCTTTGCACAGAAAGTATTAATTAACTGAATAAAGTGAATTGCTGGATTCATTATCCAGATGTTGGACCAGATCAGTATGGCTTCTTCAAATGTATCTAATGATGTGGTCAGTGTGTGGATACGTGGTAGGATCGACACTTTGTGCATTACAAGCATATCTAAAAGAAACCATTGGGTTAATAAAGACAAACACAAACTAACCAGTAAAAGTAAAGAACTATGTGTTGCCAGACTAAAATTCTGTATTTTTTCCCCCCCCTGAAGGTCTCGTCAGAACATGGATCTGAATGCTTTTCGTACCAGAACTCACAAGAGCCCCCACCCTCTGCCTCGATCTCCTCTCAGCCGCAGGCCAAGGTGATTGTTTTCAATTAATTATTTACCCAGTTTGCAGTTTGTTACGCATTATTAGCCTTGGTTCAGTCACATTCTGCAGGTTAGGACAAATGTTTGTTCTGTCTGATAAAGTTCTGAAGACTTCCTAATGCATGGAAGGATCATTGAAAAAAAAAAATCTCACAGAAAGGAAGTAGTTCTTTTCACCAATCAGACATTGTTTGAGTTCTTTGTGTTTCCCTTTTTCACAGCAAGACTGCTGCCGTGTCCCATATACTTGGGGTCCCTGTGACAAACATTCAGGGCAAATGTGTTTAATTGATCATGTTTCAGCGGACGAGTGTCAAAACAATCCCTAATTGCACTAATGCACATTTAAACTGCACTCGTGAGTTGATGCTTACAGCTGTATGAAGATGCTTATTCAACTTAGTGCCTCTGTAGTTTTCCGTGAGCCACTGCAGAGGGGAACATTTCATATGCAGGGAAGTACTGGCACGGCAGAGAGAGAGAGTGAGAGAGAGTGACACCAGCTCAGTGCTCCGAGCTGATTTGGCACCCACGTGCCTAATGACACCCGACAAGCCCGAGAGTCGCTCATCAGTCGAAAACTTAACGGACACGTCTTGTGCCGGTCGAGGGTGGGGGAGAAAGTTGCACTTTCCTTCTTGATGAAGCCCTAACTAAGCAGAAAGTAATGACATGTGAAGTTGTGCTGACAGTTGCAGCTGCCCGGCTCCCCAACCGCGCTGCTCGCCGGCACTCCCGCGGGCCTTCCCTGCGAGCACCGTCATCATTGCATTGGTGGAAATACATCTTATTAACATGTCCATCTTTCTTTTCTTTTTTTTCCTCCCCACCTCAGCCGTCAGGGGCAAGGAAAACAGGCAACTTCTTCTTGATGAAAACTGGCAATTGCTCTTCATCAAGCGTCAACTAGGAATTGTGGGTTCAGCGGAGGCAGAGGATGGTAATATTGTGTGTCTTTTTCCTCACAGGTATGACAGCTACGAGGAGTACCAGCACGAGAGGCTGAAGAGGGAGGAGTACCGCCGGGACTATGAGAAGCGGGAGTTTGAAAGGGCCGAGCAGAGAGAGAGGCAAAAGCAAAAAGCGATAGTGAGTCAACTGACACTGAACTACACAGGATATTCTCTTCACTGTTGTGCATTTTTATAAAAAAAAAAAAAATATATATATATATATATATATGTATATATATATATATATATTTGACTTTGCGTCTTTCTGCACCGACACTGATAAAACACAACATGTAATCACTGCTGTGGCACCACACACAGAATCCTCCCACAGACACACACAGATTACTGAGGATGAGACTGCCTCTAGCAGCCCAGTGCCATGTGCCACAGTGTTTCTCTGCCGAAAGAATACATACAAAGTGAGTTCCTGAATGATTCAGGCGACAGGCCCTTCCTCTTTATCTCTGGGTTGTGTATTTTTAACATCTCAGCCGTCTGGAAACACTGTCGACTCTTATTAATCACACCACAGGGGTAAAATGTTAAAATAGTGAAAAACAGAAACTAGGAGAGCGAGAAGAGGAAAAGGATTCAACAAAAAAAAAAAAAGAGGGAAATGGCCACTGATGCTGTTAAGATCTCCCCCTCCTTCTGCTATCTGTTTCAGAATTCAGTCAGATGCAGTGACTATCGCATTGCTTTCTTATCTCCTCTCTCCTTGTCTCAGTGTGAAATTACTCAGGTTTCCAGCAGGGCAACGCCGCTACCACCCGTTGATAAAGCACACATTAAATGATGCAGTAATGCAGACGTGGCTCTGCGTGCATATATTTTCAGAGATGGAGAGACAAACAATTACGAGCGGCGAAGCTCAAGCTGTCAAACGGGGTTTGGAAGGCCGGGCGTGCGAGACAGTTTCCGCATGCGTTTGTACGTCTGTCGCTCTCTCTGTCTCTCTGCTTCGCATCCACACTCGCACAGGCGAGCCCTCGGGGTGCCATCAACAAAAGACCACCTATTTATCAGTTGTCAGCAACTAAAACCTGAATTCAGCAAATACTTTTTTTTGTTGTTGTCTCAAACGTAAGCAATAAAGAGAGCTTGGAAAAAAAAACATAAAACAGTCATCTGTGGTTAATCTGTATTTTTTTCCAGTTATGAGTCAAACGAGCAAAGGTCAACTTTGTGTTGAGCACCAGGCAGCTGATTTACATGTGTGTGACTGCTGCCCTCCAGACAGCATGCAGGACTTCTCAGGGCCTCAGTGGACTTGCCCTTCCAGTGGCAAAATGAATAAATAAATAATAGTAGTGATATGCTATAGCCCCCGGCTTTCATTGTATTATTTGATTAGCAGATGCAATTAAACTATTCTAAAGCCATAATTGCAGCCCAGTGCAGTGCGTACCTAAATTATTCCACTTTGACCCTCTTGTCCTCTGAAGTTCAAGGAAATCAGGTTTTTTTTTTTTTTGCCCTGTGGCTGACTGCTGCTGCTTCTAACACTCGCTCTGCCTTGGATATGAATCTCCTTATATTATTAACTCACCTCTCATGTAGCGGCCCATGCCAAGTTGGATGTGCATTGTGGGCTCGACTCCTGAGCCATGGCGTGGAAGCAGGCTTTTGTGACATATAGCTGAGTCACCCCCACTGCTTTATTTTTAGACTTCAGAAAAAGACGACACAAGCCCCAAACTTAAGACATGGCATCATTTGATAAAAATCACCCTGCCTCCGGTTGATGAGTTGCAGAGAGAAAGAGGAATTGTGGTGGCGAGGTAGATTGAAGGTGCTTCCAAACGGCAACTCAATCAGATAAGGGGAAGCGAGCCGAACCAATCACAGAGGAACACAACAGGCAGACGGCGGAGAGGGACAAAAGCGGGGGCCCAAAGTCAGCGGCAGTATCCACAGGAGTGATCAAGACCAATTCATTAGAGTTCTGTGAAAGAGAGGGGAAAGGTGGAAAAAAAACACACTCCCCCTTTTAATCTCTTTTCCTCCGCTCTGTCTTTCCTCTTAACGAGCAGGAGGAGAGACGGGTGGTATATGTGGGGCGACTGAGGTCCGACTGCACCCGGACAGAGTTGAAGCGCCGCTTTGAAGTCTTTGGCGAAATTGAAGAATGTGCAGTGAACTTGAGGGATGACGGGTAAGACCCAAGGACTTTCTGTGCACGTATACTGTAGTCTGGTATTAGCGCATGGGGGGGGGGGGGGGGGGGGGGATAGCAGGCTTTTTCTGATTTTAGTTTGTGGACATGAATCCCCTGCTGTAGCTGCAAAACTTTTAAGCAAAAGAGAGAGGGAAAAAAAAGTCAAAGCTCCTGCAGTCCTCTTGATTCTTCTACTTCTAGGCCCCAAAGATGCACTTCTATCGATTCTCCTTTGCATATAAATAGCATGATCGTCATCTCAGACAGGGCCCCCTGTTCAGTAATTGTTGCCCCACAGCAACACTCTGACGTATCATTTTCTATTCTTGACCAGGGACAATTTTGGCTTCATCACGTACCGCTACACTTGTGACGCCTTTGCCGCCCTTGAAAACGGACACACCTTACGCAGGTCAAACGAGCCCCAGTTCGAGCTGTGCTTCGGCGGACAAAAGCAGTTCTGCAAATCACATTACACAGACTTGGGTAAGTGCAGTTTTGTTGTTCACTCCATCAGCCCCCTGCAGTCATGCAGTATATTTGAGTGGCTGGGAGACTGTCAGTGAAAAGAAATAAAGGGGAGGAGAAGGGGACAACGACAATGGGAGGGGGGGGGGGAAAGCCTTGAGTGATGCTACCAGATCAAAAACATCCCCATCTCTGTCCTGATAACAATTCCTGCGGCCTTGAATGTGTCCGTTGGGCTCAAAAGGGTGAACAAGGGTTCAGAGGTCAGTTTGTGAACATGCCAAGAATAGAGCTTGAATTCCCTCACTGCGAGTCGCAGCCGTATCTTAGGAAGAAAAGAGAAAAAAACAACGCAGCAGACTCCATTACTCATAAAGATTCGGGATGTATCTTCCTACTTTGTTGACATGAAAAGCAAGGCATTAGAAGGAATGATGGCCCTTAAAAGCATGTGCGCAGCTGTGTGCTTGGCGAGTCTTCCACGTGCCGATGCGTGCATGTGCGGGGGTGTGGGAATCCCTTTAAAAGCGGGACTAGAGACGACATTATCAAGCGAGGGGGGGGGGGGAATAACAAGAAAAGAGACCAGTTAAAAAAGAGGAAGGTGGGAGAAAGGTTAAGTCCCAGCAACCCTCCCTCCTCCCGCGAGAGTTGGCCCATCTGTTGCCAGCTGTTGTGGCGCTGAAACAAGGTGCAGCCTCGATGTGACACGTTAGGAGCCAGTCATTTACATAAAGGGAAGGGCCAATCTGCGAGCTCGCTGGATTCTTTTGCCGCCGCGCACGTCCTGCGTCTGGACTGCGTGTGTGGGGAGTCGGAGGAGATGCGGTGTAGCAAAATGTATCTGACAAAAGTGACTCTTCGGAGCGAGCACGCAGTTCCTATATCAGTCCGATACAAAAATCTTAAACAGGAATCTCAAACAGGAATGGACACAGTAGAAGGTTGAATGACGCATTTGATAAATAATTCACGTTATCAGTGAAATCAAGGCCTCCACTTTTGCAGTGATGTCCTATTTTTGACATATGGGGGAAAGAATATGCACTTTCGTGCCGTCATAAAGACGACAACAATTCAAGTCATCCGTGGTGAAATGTAAGTGAGATCTGCCCCATTATGTTAAATATTGCACATCCACAATGGAGCACGTCTCCTCTTTGAAGATGACATGTAAGATGAGGTCAGGAATCTAAAATACTCCGCCACACGAGGGTCAGAGGGTCACTTTAGAGAAAAAGAGCACTTTTCCGAGTAAATGAAGCAGTTACTTTACAATTTCAAAGCACATGCTTGAAGCCATCAGCCCTTCAGAAGAGTCCATGACACACAGAGAAACAGTTGCTAATCCTGAAGCCTTGAGGACAGACATTATACTGAGATTGACTAATCAGTCTACTGAAATGGAAAGGCCTTCATTCGACCGCCTCTTTGTCAAGAAACGGGCTATTTTGATTGTCCCTATATTGATAGCTGCGGATAAAGAGATGGAGAGGAGGAGGACTCTTTTAATAGTGTCGTATCCAAACCCCTTCCTATCTTCAACTCCTTTTTTTTTCTTCCCAGAGACACTTTCCATTAGTTTTAAGTAGAACACCTGGGTATTTTTCATCCCTCAAGGTGTGCAGCGTGACACAATCCAGCCCTCGGCCACTGCATTAGATCACAACCGCCGTCTCTTCGCTGGCGCGGTCATTCCCATTTCTCAAAGCTCTTGGAGTGTGCTTGCTGGGCCCTTTGGGGGCCCCATTTGTGAAGCTGTCTGTCGGCACAGATAAGATGGTCTTTATGTATTATCAGGTTGATCGAGAAAAACAGGACGTTCGAGAGATGGACAGGCTTGTTGCCTCTGTGAAGGGGGAAAAAAAAGGACATTGCTCTTTCCTTTCAGGCTTAAATTCTTTGGGACTGGATCGTGTGGTTATAGGTTGAGACATTTTTTTTTTTTTTTTAACTGTTTACTGCAGGCAGCCATGAAGCAGTGTGGCATGTAACACACCTGGTAAAACTTTACCTTGCATCTGACTGAAGGTATACATCAGGTTTTGTATTAACTTGTACATTATGTCCAGTTTTCACTGTATTCCTGATGTGTTGTGTAAATGTTGTACTTTAACCAAGATGCAGAGAAACTGCCTTATTAACACCGGAGCGACACGTGACCGTGCAGTATTGATGCGACAGCACTAACTGGCGATTCTTCTTGTCCCCGTTTCAGACTCTCATTCGGACGACTTTGACCCGGCCTCCACAAAAAGCAAGTATGACTCCTTGGATTTTGACAGCTTGCTGAGGGAGGCCCAGCGCAGCCTGAGAAGGTAACCAGCTCAGTGGCGCCCGCAGTCCGCCGCAAAGAGGGACTTCTGATACCTCACTGTTGTTTCTCGCTCCTTTGACGACGAGACTACCACAAGTTTTACGCTCTGTCATAGAGTATATAAGATTAAGTCTATAGACCTATATCAATATAAATGAATATATCAAAAATGAAGTTTACATGAACATAGCTGCTGAAGAGCTGGGAAGAGACATTGCATTCTGGGAAAGCCAGTGAACCCTCAGAATCTGGTGCACAAGTTTGGTGCACCTCTACTACTGCTGTACAACCATCAGTGAAGGAAGAAGAAGAAAAAAAAAACTTTCATCATTTTTTTTTTTTTTGGGAGTCTCCAAGCACTACAATGCCCACACGTCTTTGGGGGTGAAAACATGCAGCTTGTTCAGCAAGATTTTGTTTTTCTTTTGCTGTTGATTTTCTCTCTTCTTTCTTTGAAATCTGGTGTTTGGATCTGGTGTTACATTACAAACAATAGTATAGGGAATTGTATCTTGAAGATAAAATTCTCTAGGTAACATCATCGTCTACATTTTAAGGAGAAATGTAGCCGTGTATTTACAAATACTATAAAAAGGAATATTTTTATTTTATGTACATATCGAAGTTCTTTATTTGTTACAGCTATGCACTGTAAAACGCAGCCTTTTTTAAAAATGCGGAGAAAATTTCTTAATTCAGAATGTCGATCTGTAGTAATTACAATACTGTAAAGCATATTGTACACCTACATGATGTTTAGAAGACATGATATGATTGTAAAAAAGAAAAAAAGATGTGTCTGATTGCTCATTTTGAGGGAGCATGTGAACAAATGTCTTTTTTTAAGTTATTTTAAGGGGGGCAGTAAACCATGTATAGTTTTCTCGGTTTCTAAAGTTTCTCAATCAGTGTTTTTGCTTATACAACCAGTGTAAAATACATTTTTAACGTGTTTTTCATGATTGTAAAAAAGTTACCCCATTTTTTTATTGATTTTTTTTCTGAAGCAATCAGTTTATGTGTGTGTATGTGTGTATATATATACATACACATATAAAATTGAGTGTGTGTGTGTGTGTGTGTATATATATATATGTATATATATATACACATATATATATATATATATATATATATATATATATATATATATATATATATATATATATACATACTCAATTTTCTTTTGTTTTATGTGGTTCTCATTTGATTACCTTCTGTGAGAGAGCAAACTACATTTGAATCTTTTCAATCACGACATATTTATCTATTTATTTTGATATCTCAATCAACAATATATTTATGTGCTCCATTTCACATGGCGTACCTCATGAAATTTCTTTGCTATTTATGTTATGTCCTTCGATTTGATGCTATTTAACTTGCAATCACTAGACAGGGTGTACAATATATGGTTTGGTGGGGATAATATTACCTTCTATGCCTTTCCGAAACAATCAAAACATCCAGCTAATCAGTCCAGCAGCCCCTCATCTTTTCTTTCCTAATTTGTCTCCACTATCTGTCATGTCTGCAGCGAGTAACATTTGCTCTTCCCCATACAAAAGCAGAACATGAAGCAATAAAATGATTTTTGCAGGAATTTTGTTGTAACCACTATAAACACATGTTGTCTCACCGCTCCACTCACGCTTGATTATGTGAATGCCAAACAAAAGTTTACAATTTCCTTTTCCTGAATTTTTTAAAGATCTTGTATTTGATGTACAAAATATATATACTACTAATATTATTCACAATAATTACAAGATGATTATTAATAATGATGATGATAATATAAATGAAAGGAGAAAAAAAAACTATATAAAAAGCAATAAATTATTTTTCAGAGTTGTATTTTAGCTCCTATTGTTGTGTGATTTTTGGACTTGACCCATTACCCAGTCGCTGGTTGCTAGGATGACTCCATTCCAGTATCTTGGCATTTCATCACCATGACGTGACCCCCGTGCAGTAAAACCACTTGAATGTCCCCCCCACCCACCCCACCCCTCCTCACCCGCTCCTACCCGCTCCTACCCTTTAAGATGTAATTGAGTCTATGTGATTGTACTGCACGCATTACCTTGTGACATCTGTGCAAAACGTGGCCAACTCCGAACTCCACCCCGTGTGTGTAGAAATGTGTCGAGTTGAAACTGTTTGTTGTGTAGTGCATGGCTATTCCAGGGACGACAGTGTGCACCACTTTGGATCTCTGCCTCTCAGCTGTCTTAACTTGGCAGATTTTAAATGACATTCTCTCTAAGCCCGGAGAAAAACTACTCAACGACGTATCGCATGCCGCGCCACTTTCCATCAACACCCGGCACCACCCCCCCCCCCCCCCCCTGCCTCCCCCCACTCTACCCCAACCCCACTCACAGCCCTGATATCACAGCGCCGTCGACATGACATAAAAGGTAACCTTGCGGTTTCTGGTTCAATTAATATCCCGTTTCGAGCGCGAGCCAAGTAATGAGAGAACCAGCCTCCATCACAGGAAGGAAATTCTTTTGTAGAGAAGCTTTGCTGATCACAGGCTTCCTTTCATGGAGTTTGACTATGGAGACAAGAATTGGCTAATTTTTATGATGCAAAAAGAGACAAAATTGGTCGAGAGAAGGATATGGAAAAAAAAGCCCTTTACCTGTGTTTTGAGACATTTTTTTATTTTTTTTTATTAAATTTTTTTTTTTTGCTGTCTGTAGCGTTTGGGTAATGGTGTCGTGTCCCATTTGATAGATGTGGCTTTAATCATTGTAATAATACTGAAAAAAAAATGCTTTGTAAATTGCCTAGAGTAGCAATATATTATAACACCTTATGGTTCAAATTTCAACTGTGGCAGACTTTTTAATAATATGACCTACTGAGGACTTTGCCACTGCTTAAACGTTTGTTGGGTAATCATGTTTCTTTTGGAAGGACAATATGTTTATCGGCAAATGTACGTATGTCTGTGTGAGTTTGTGGATTTAGGCAGGTGTGTGTGCACTTCCAGAAGTATGCGTGTGTGTGTGTGTGCGTGTATGCGTGGGTGTCTTGGGGTGGGGTGGGGTTCGTTATGGGTTGTTACCTGTTTGTGTCCTATCCACGTTGCCTTCTGCCAAGTCCTTACCAATGCCTTTGTGGTTCTACCTATTGTACGACTTTGTTGTGAATTTTATTTTTTATGTGCAATTCTCATCAGCCTCACCATGCCAATAAAGGGAAATGTGTTTGAAAAAAAAAAAAAATTCCTTTCATTTAGTGGCTCACCTATTATCTTCCCTTCTTTGTGATGAATGTCTCCTCATCAAGCACTGTTGTACTACTTTCACCTGGCCGCCGACGAATGATTATGATTTGTGCGCTCTTCTGATTGCTATCAAGGAGACACCCTTGGAACTTTTTTTTTTTTTTAAAGGGGGGATATTTAAAAAGTCAAAAAAAAAACAATCGATTCACAATAAACATACCCCCACCCAACCCACATCCATCCTCCTCGCTGTTGCTCATGTGCTTCCGTATCAAAGTATTAAATGAAAGCTGACAGTCACGGCAGAAATGACACCAGCCCGTCCTCGGCACATCTGCCTCTCTGAAGTTTCTCTCCTAATAAGGAAAACTCTGCTTGTTTCGGAGTTGCTTCCCTCTTTGAAATTCACATCACCTTGGCGAGAAAACTATCGTCTTTGTCTGTGTCCACAACTTGACTCCACACCGCGAGTATGCAAGTTAATTAAAAAGTTAGGGGGAACAATTTCATTAACACGATGGAGAGCTATAGCGAGTTGATGGTGTGCTTGATATTCAATGGGGCTTCATTATGACTATAACAGCCCCCACCTCCCTCTCTTTTTTTCTTTTCCAGAGCGCACACACACACACACAAACGCTCTCTCAAGCCTAAGAGCTGGGATCACACCAGGAGCTTCCACCATGTCCTTTTTCTACTGGTGCAAAGAGAAATATGGGAAGAATGCGCATTAAACTTTAAGGTTGGGGGTCTGATTGTGTTTTTTATTAAGGCCGCTGTTTAGCCCCGGAGAAGAGAGCGGCTGGCTTTCATTTCAGCTTGGCTGCCGCATTACAGCGGGAGGTCTCCTTCTGCTTGCCCTTTCCACAGAATGAAACTGTCCCTGGAAATCTCTCTGCTCCCTGTTGGCCTTTTTTTTTTTTCTTCCCCACCTCTCTCTTTCCATCACGATAGGATGGCTCTTTTTTATCTGTTATGTGTCTTTTTTTTATTATTAACCAGTAGATAAGCAGCTATCTCTGCTCCAGTTGGAAGTAAGTGGTAGCCTTTGAGATAATGGGGTTTGATGGGGCTGGGCTCTCTGTGGGACAAACACTGGGATGTTGCCGCTGAGTTGTGCAGCTCTATTTTATTTGGCATCTGGCTGCGGCTGCTGTGTCGGTTGCTGTTGAAATTTAGAAAATGGCACTCGCTGTACAGCCCTTTTTTGTCTCCAGCAAATGTGGCGAGAATGAGAAAACAGTTTGTGCTTTTATGTAGTGTTTTCAAAAAGAGACAGCTCCGCATAGTTTTGTGGGGATATCCTTCCTCGCCCGTCATTTTTCCTTCCCTCGCTCTGTCGCGGCGTCATGTACGCAGGTCTGGGTGTGGGAAAAGCAGTCTTCGATTATAAGATTAGACTACCTGAGACTAGTTAATTAAAGCCTGTGGGGTGGAACATGAGCGGTCCTACTGGTAATTTACCATTATGAAGTCTTTCTCTTTTCGTTCTCAAGCCCTGTGCAAGCTACATCAAGAGCAACACATTTCCTTCTGTATGAATACACAACAAGTGACATTGAAACAACAACATTTATCAAAGATTCCATCACTATAATTAAAGTTAGCTGACACTGATTATCTCTGACTAAAAAACTGGCAGAGAGAATAACAACAAGATTAAAGTGTGCCAAAGACATGGGATTAGGGAGTTGTTGGCAACGGAAAAAAAAAAAAAAGATCAAAGAAGTGACGCCAGGGTGTGTTGCCGTGTCGCTGAGTTTTTGCATCTGGTGTCCCTTCAAGGTTTGTTCAATCCCCCTAACTCCTCTCTTATCTCTTTGTTCCGCCCCTGCCCTCTTTCTCTCCATCCCTCTTGTAGCCTTTTTTTTTTTTGTCATCATTATTTTTAGAGGATTTCAAAGCTGACTGTGTCATATTAATCAGTTGCCAGGCAGAAGTCGGCCTGAGCGGCCCGAGTGATGCAAAATCAACCAGACTTTGCCAGAAGTGGAAGGAGAAGTTGATTTCTGAGACGTCATGATATCATGACGGCAATAGCTGCTGGCAAGAGACCTCCATTCCAGTCAGAGCGCATGTATAAACCGAACGGAGCGATGGGTTCCGTCACATGGCCTGCGGTGCTCTCTTGCAGTAGCCATGTGACCGACTGGCTCTAATTTCCTCATCAGGAAAAAAAACAACATTTCCCGCAGCTGTTTCTGGACCCATCATCGCAAATAAAAAAGCCTTTTGCTCCCATCATTTCTGAAAGTGGTCTTTGATGAATCTAAGCACGATGAACCACAAGATGTTGCTCCACTTTCAATTATTGAAATGCATCTTTGTTAGCACCAGTTGTTTCCGACAAGCTTTCCATCGTATGGCACCTTATGGGAGACGATAATGACAGTGCTATTAAAATCGCAATCTCCCTATCCGGCATTCTAGTTTCAGCAGTTTTTGCTGTTAAAGAGTAATGAGGAACAGAAGGACAGTATTCTTCTTCCCCCCCAAACTATCAACTTTGGGGACTGAATGTATTCTTCGCTAGATAATTAATGGCTACAGACAAATGGTGGTTGATTGAGCGACTCATCCCTCTATTTTCAATCACCATCTGGTGTGTGTTGCTGGCAAAAAACAATGTTAATTACCTCGAGTGTGCCCAAGACGTGGCGTATTAATTAGAAAAACAAAAAAGGGAAACCAGTGTTTTAGTGGCAGTAATGATGAGTGGGTGTTCATATAGATTCTGAGAATTGATGCACATGGGGAGAAGTTCGAAAGCAATGATTTGGTGACTTGGCGTTTTGATCATATACCAACAGATCCAGTGTAGCCTTGACACACAGGGTGTACCTGCCTCCACGTGGCTCCAGGCCATGGCAGGCCTTTAAGAATTGCTAAGGCTGGCAACTGTCTGCCACACAGGAGGGACGTCAGCAGAAAGATGAATCTCCACTGTGACCGCGGGGACAGCCAGCTGACAGAGAGCGTTAGGGCTTTTTCAGTGCGCCATCACCTGACCAAAAAAAAAAAAAAGAGAGAGAAGAAATATAGAGACAGAAGAGAGACGAAGCAGATTGAGTGGACGTGACAAGGCTGCAATGGTGCGCTTTGGGGCCGGCGCTGCATTGGCCCCCTGTGGAGACTCCGTCCCCATTGCTCCGGGACTCCTGAGTGTGCCAGTGCTGAGTGGATCCTGATGTGCCCAGCATCACGACGCTGCCGCTAACGAGCCGATGTAGAGAGCAGCATGTAAATGTGATGATGTGAGCAGCATATCATCGGTAATTATTTGGCAATCATGGAATAGCATCAATAACAATTAGCATAATTTCCATGACTTCAGTACTTAATGACTTCATTCAAAATACTGACAAATCAAATATGCTTATTTCCTTCATACAAATAGGTCATTTACAGTCTGTTGCAGAGTGGATTTACACCACCAAGTGCTAACCAAAAATAGCACAAGACCTGTGTGTCTTACAGCTCTGTTTGAGTACATAGCTTGTTAAATACATTTACTTCTTTGATCAGTAGAGCTAAATCATGTTTGTTCTCGAAATATGATGATTTGTTGAATTGACATGTCAACAACATTTTCACCTGAACATAGATTATTGAAATTCCACAAACTTCCCTGAGACATCAGCTCTAATTTTTAACCTAACGGCCTCTCACAAGGCTCCAGTCAATCACTTAGTCTCGCCATCTCAATTCTATTCTTGTTATTTAAACTGTCCTGTCCGAGTTGGATCTGGGTCTCATAATGGCGCCATTCAAGCATTCTTGACAAGATGGTTCAGAAAGAGAGAAAAGCTGAGTGCTCTCTTCTCTTCCACCGCCTCTCTCTTTCTCCTCCTCTATCTCTCTTATCTGCTCCTAGTACTTTTTTGCAGAGTGGTCCTGGTGGATTGGGGAGTTGTGTCTAAATCCAGTTCCCAGCTACTTAGACTGCCTCACTCTCCCCGACACAAGGGCACATAACAGCATCTCTCCTCCTCTTCCAGACCCCGGCTTGAACCCATGTATCACACAGCAAGGCATCACAGTACAGTTGAATGGGCACATGGACAGTTATTGTTTGTTTGCACTATTTATGTCAATGTAGAGTCTGCAGCAAATGGCACCATAATACAATCACTCATTCTTGCCATCCCGCGGTCCCGTCCATTAAGCTAATGACATTCTGTAACCGTCCCGGGTTACCTGGCTGCTGAAATCACAAATGTGAGAAGTCGGAGAAAGTGGGGACGCCACTGCTTAATTAGAGAGTCGTGATCAAATTCCTGTGCCTGGAAACATCCGCCAACAAAGGACAAATCTCGCAGCAGCGCCGAAGAAGCTGCTCAGCAACTGTTGGTGCAATCTCACCAACATATGAGCTGGAGAAAGTGGAGCAGGAGATCGATAAAGTATTAAAAGAGGAGGTTTGATGGGACAAAGTGCAGTTTCACCTTCAGTGACATTTATACTCCATTCAAAGTCCTGTTTTCTCCAAAAACAGTTTACCCAGTGTTCCGCAGCAGAAGCGAGAACAAGTCACAGACATTTGTGTTTCCAGTTTACCTGAATCTACAGCCATGTTCTCATACCGAGTGCTACTTGTTGCTTGATACATTTACCACCAGCAGCCAGGGCAGTATTGCTTTTTTAGGTTTGAATATTGCACTTTCCCATTGTTGGTGTTGGCATTAAACACAAATTGCTATTATGCAACAGACATGTGAGTATGTTTAAGTGATGGTAGGATAATTGAAAAAGTGGATTTCCAACTAGTGAATCTGCACAATACGGAATCTTTTTATTACCTCAATTGCAGAGTAGTTGGATCTGCAGAAATTATTCAGGAGATGGAAAAATGTGTGTGGATGGTCATGGAGTTACAGATAAAGCAAACAAAAGATGTTTTCTTTGCTCATATATTCTTTACAATAGCTTGAAATAGATGTGAGATCACACTGTATATTTGACATCCTGCTGGAGAGTGTTCTAAATTCAGGGAACCAAGTGAGGAAATACTTTTTAGCCAAACACTGTTCGTTCAGACAAGACATTTAAGGAGATAAAGGCCTGGGAACCCAGACTGGGAGCACATTGTCATGACATGTAGGAGGAAGGGCATATATAGTGAGAGCAGCCCAGGGATAGATTTGTAGATAAAGTTGTACCAGCATGAAAGGCTACAGATGGATAATGAGAGTGCAGCATCTTAAAATGACGGTTTGTGTTTTACCAGATAAAGCTGTGAAGCTGCAACATTTTCTACAGTCGGTTGGTTGTATTTATCCATTTTGCACCATTGATTGCTGTATCTTATTTGATAAAAGCTGCAACAGTTAAGGCATCGTAAAAACGATGCCGAAAGGTAAACTCTGAAAATGAGTTTTCATCCTCTGTGAATCCTGAAAGCTAAAGTTGAATGAAAATACATAAAATCGTTGCTGGCACAATTTGTTCTTCACCAAAACTAGAAGGATCCACTGACAAATCATCACTGAAGCTTTTCATGTCACTAATAGCCATAGATGGCTTTGTGATGATTTTATAAAATATTTTAAAACAAATTAATCAGAGGTCGTCTCGCCTCGCGGAGGAGGTCTGGGTTCAAGAACCAACTGTGTGGAGTTTGTGTTTTCTCCTCGTGTGTGTGGGTTTCCTCTGGGAACTCTGGTTTCCTATCACAGTCCAAAAACATGCTTGTGAGCTTAATTGGTGACTTTAAATTGCTCCTTAGTGTTAGTATGTTTATCCTCTGATGGACTTGTGACCTGTCCAGGGTGTAAAGTGCCCTTGAACATAGTTTTCTGGGATTGCCTCCGGTGTTGAGTGAGAACCAGGTAAACGTAGCTGAGTCCTCCTTGGTGATATCCCTTTGGAAAATAAAAGAAGTTTCTCACATTTTGGCTCCTTCTATTCCTCCTGCTGATACATCAATAGCTCCCAATCAAAGACATGTCCTGTCAAACTAATTAGTTATTATCATCATATATCCTTTTAATCCTTTTTTTGTCTGCCCCATCAGGACTGAAATGCCAGCGTTATCCCAAAGCATTACAGATACATTTTGCAATAGAACTTTTCTCTGTGTTCAGACTGTCAAAAGATTTCCGCCCAAATCATCCCGACTAAAGTGCATTAAAATGCACAGACAGCCAAGCCATAATTACTGGGCAAAATACCGCACGCCTTAATCCACGTGGTAATAATGCAATTAAAGCAGTGTTTCTTGGACTTGGTAATCTTCTGTGACAAGGCTTACGATTCAATTAACCCCGTTTTAACACTTTGTTTCAACTTCCTGTGAGGCTAATTTTCTTTAAACTTGCTTCAGTTGCTATAATTATGACTTAAGAAATGCTCAATTTGTGAATTATCAGTTGTTGGCGTCAGGGAAGGACTGATTTCTTCATGGATAGGATCTTATTCTATCTTCAAGGAAAATTGTAATGTCTGGCACAAAACAAAATGATAGCTTCATTATGAGTTTGATTTGGTTTTATTGATCTGTATTTACTTGTTAGACAGTCAAGCAAAGAAAAATGTCCTTCTCCAACAATGTGTTCATGAGCCTTTGAAACGAGGAGTAGCATATTATTGGAATGATCCTTAAACAATTTTTTTTTTTTTTTAAACTTTGATTCTGTCCTCTGTAAACTTGGATGCAAGTTTCAATTTGATACAATTTCTGATAATCTCATAGTGTACGCGGAGCTGCGCTCCTCCTGACATCCACCAAAGCCAGCCATGGATCTAACCCATTTAATCACTCCTTTCTTGTTCTCTTTCTAAGCTCATGCTGCCTGTGACATATTGAGCCGGCAAACTTTCCATGTTCTCCCAGAGAAGGTCATTGGGCCAGGCCCAATCTAGCCTCTGAAACCGAGCCAAGATTTCCACTGCTGTCGTTCAGATTAGTATTAGACGTGAGCGCCTTTCCTAAGCAAATCAGACAGTGTGAAGGACAGAACCATTCTTCCATTCAAGCACGCCTGCTTCTTGTTAAAGAGAGACAGGGCAATAAGTTGTAGGACAAAGAGAAGTTTGTGGGAAGTCTCCACAGTTCATGAGTGCTTATTTTTAAATGTGACAAGCTGGTTCGTCATGTTGGATGAGGAGCAATTGTTTTACTCTAAATGCTTCTATAAGAGCTGTCTATGGGCATAGTGTATGTGTCAGTGGTACTACATAGTCAAAAATATTATAGCGAGTCATTTGTCTTCTAAGAACACTTTCAAACTTGAATCATGTCACTTATTTGTTCCGAGGTACATTTTGTTCATGTTTATCTGATGTTTATGACCTGGAGAAATGTACTTCAAGGACTATGTTTTTACAGTACATGGTATAATAAAATGGATTTCACTTATGTATCTGACACTTTTCAACTGCTGCTACACACAATTGGAGGTGGCTGCCATGTCACTGGAGCAATTTGCAGTGTCTTGCTCAAGGACACTTCAACATGTGGACAGAGATATGAAGAATCAAACCTGCAGCTTTCCAGTTGGGAGACAACCACTCAGCCAACGTAGCCCCAGCTGCCCACATTTTCCCACTATCAATATGGTAGTTTGATCCTATCATATTGCAATTAAAAAAAATAAACAGCTTTTATTTTTACCGCAAATAAGTGAATAAAGTTTGATAACAATCAAGGAGAGATTGATGGTGATGCAACGAAAAACAGTCAGGTGGCCACTGTTAATCTTCTGGGAAAATGGGTGTGTTTCCGCTGCCAACTTCCGGAATCACCAAGGTGGATCAATTGATTTGTATGTTTGATTTGGTTCAAGGCCTGAGATCCTTCCCTAACCTCCAAACCACCACTGACACCAACCCTGTACAAGGGTAACTGGGCAAATCAGGTCTGAACTAAATCCACAGTGAGCCATTTGTCCAACTGAGTATGTGAAGAATTGTGAGACGTGCAGCGAGGCACTTCTATTCCAATCCTTTATTTCAAACCATTTAAATCACATGTTCCAGAAAAGCCCAGTCGCATGCAGAAATGTATCTGGGTGACACCGATACAGCCAGGCACACACTGTATTGAATTCTGACACATGATACAAGGACAACAGGATCTAACGTTCCCCGCTGAAAGGACAAAGCAGGACTTTCAGTGCACTGCCCAGATATGCGAAGTCGGTGCGCCGTGCCTGCGCCGAGAATCTGACACCGCTTTTGATACAAAAACGCAGCCGACTGGAAGCGCGGCATCTTTCCTGCGAGCGTGAACACATTTGGTGGGTGAATTGGTATCGATTCACTTGGAAGGACAAAGTCGCACCTGGACCCAATCAGCGTTGATTGGACAGTGGCACCATGCCCACATGCTCCCAACGCAGCTGATAGGACACACCATGCAGCTCTGGGGAAGAACAAGGTGAAGTGAAAAACCAACTTCAGCTCCTCCAGTCTTCAAACTGACTCTTTCCTCCTCTCAGTTTTAAATTCTGTGTGGGAACACACAAAAGTGTGATATATATTACCTCACACATTTGTTAAGAGCCGAGAAAGGCACACAATGAACCGAAACTTCTAAATTCTACATAAATGTGATTTTTTTCTTCTCTCCCCCCTCCCCCTAAAGGAGCCTCACAATGGGCTCTGGATTGTTTTTTGCAGATTTGTGTGGTTTAATTGCAAATGTGTCAGTTATTCAAGCCTCCTGCTGTTTGTTTGGTCTTGAATTACTGCTTTTCCTGATTTCACTGAGGAGCTCAACTCACCCCCCCCTCCACAGTCCTCTCCTTGTATTTGCTCTTGCATTATTATGCCCTCAGTCTGTAACGTCTCAGCAGTCAAAACAGTGAGGACAAACATCCTTCTTTGCATGACAAGTTGGTTTTTGCCCTGTTGGGCAAACAAATCTCTTTATTGTCCCTTTAGCAGCAGAGTGAGTTAAAGTTTGGAGCAGTCTGGGTCATAACACAACCATCTTCAGTTCACACCGTGAATTCACCCTCTTTAACACATTTGATCTCTATCTTAAACAATTACTTTCCTCAGTACTTTCGTTCGGTTGTCGAAGGCGCCTCTTTTAGATACCTTGTCTGCTAACTTGTTGGCATGCAGACTGGATGGCTCAGTTTTGGGATTATGTCAACGCCTTCAGCAGATGCTATTGCATTACATAAAGAGATATGCCATGCTGGAGAGCTTCCACTCACTTCTAATGTGTGTATTCTGGCCACAGGCAACAACTTCACATCCAGCCCTATCACAGACGTGGCAACCAAGAATTCTGGGAGCCTTCCCAAAGCTGTTTTGCATCACTTGTCAAAGGTAAATTCTGACAGACTTACTTGAAGTTGTATTAAGTGATCTGTGACAACTGGAGCAGAAAGACTCCAAAACAGACTGAAAGGAAATGGCTTTGATATACATCACCTCATCATTTGCTCAGGGCTAACATGTTAATAGTCAGATGCTGTATTACATGTCAAATGTTTGAAGTTTCCATTCCGAGATAAAGCTTCTTTAGCCATTATGTGTTCCTGTAACTGCACATCCCACTGAGAGTGTGACAGAGCCCGCCCATCTGCAGCTCTACGCAGCTTTCAACTCACTGCTCTGTTTTGCCTGCTGGTGTCAGAACATTTCCAGAATATGTTTGGGGGCACATTCGGAGTGCTTCAGTGCCACAGTGAGTGTCTGTAGCTCAGTACACCACACCAGTGGGAAAACACAGGTTCATGTTTTAGTTACATGGCCAATACCATTACTGGCAGTAAGAGATGCACTCCTGATGTGGCTTCAACACAATGAAGGATATAATCTGCAGATTAACTTAGAATCTTCGGTGGAGAAGTCTGAATTTGTCATATAAATATAAAATTCCTCGAATGTAATCAACATTTGTCCTATTTTCCTTTGGAAAATGTTTCTTACCAAGCTTAGCAACAGTAACAAAGACAAGGATTACTAAGGACTGGATTGTCAGACACTTTTAAACAGACTTTACACCAACTCTGAGTATGAGCTGTTTGCTAAGCAGATGCAAAGTGATTCAGTCATTGTTTATGGCTCCCAACTCAGTTTAACTACATTAATTTAGGTAGAAACAGGGAAGTAATGAAGGACTGTCCTGAACTTATTTGTCATATTTATAGCTGTTTCTGAACTTTTTGTGTGTTCCTGAAAATAGTTGAAGAGCTACTTGTCTGAGCTTTTAATATTAGGATAATCCAAATATTTTGTTTCCAGGGACCGGCAGTCAATTTCACCAAACTTCCTTTTACCAAAGGTGGACCGCCTCAGTAATTCTGAAGTAATATAACAATACGAAATACATCCTACTTTAGGTAAAACTAATATGAGTCTGTTATGTTTTAGCTCAGAGAAAAAAAAGTCACATTTGTACATTTTGAGCAGACCATGTTCATCTTCAAAACAGGTTAATGTTTCAACCTATCCTACAATTCAAACTAGAGCGTAATGCAATTTTTAGGGTCCATTAGGCAAGATTTAACAACATCTAATGTGGGCACAATGAATCATATATTAAATACAACTTTAATTCTCCTCATTTGTCCATCTGAAGCTTATGCAGTTAGCCACTTATTTGTCGAGCTCAGACATTCAATCACTAAAGTTGTGGCTAAAGGGATAGTTTTAATTGAGAAAAAAAGATCAAATATGGCCTGGACACAAAGAAAATTGGATTGTTAAGAGTTCCTTTGAGGACAGTCTTTGTCAAACAAACCCTTATCCCCGTTTTTTCACAATGATGAATCAAAAAGACTCACTGTGATCAGTGCCTGAGTGGTTTGATGTCTTTAGCAGGTGTTCCATAAACAGGGTAGTTTAATCTACCTTCTATCACTAAGAGTATATTATGATTCTGTGGCTGCAGTGAAACGTGCAATTTATAACAGTTGACTTGTATCAAAATCCGGTGTTTTGTATTTAGCGTGCCTCATGACATATGTAAGGCTTGCTTTCAACAAAATCAATGTTTCCCAGATCTGATGTCCCAGCGGAGGTACACAATGTTTCAGCGGAGAGGAACAGGGTGGAGCGGCTATTTTTACCTGAAGCCCAGGAGTGAGCTCAACACAGAAGGTAAGGCGGGAGGAGGGCGGAATTTGGACAACGCTTGGGATTGTGAATTGCCTAACGTTAATCATCTGGACAGCAGAGACATTAACTGTGCATGAAGCTCGGGTCTCTGGACATCGCGTGCGCTGTTCAAATACTGACAAAGGGCACGTGGTGCATGTGCTCAACCACAGAGAGAGAGCGAGGAAGGGCACAGTGTGTTTCTGGGAGAATTGGGGAGTGAGAGAGGATGTGCCCTGGTGTAATTGTGTGTGCGCGAGCGCGCGTGTGTGTGTGTGTGTAAGGACAGTGTGCCTGTACTGAGGTGATATACAGCACTCTGACTTACTCTTGTAGATGAAGTGCACTTTGCTCAAAGCTACACACCCCCAAAGGAATAGACAGTGTTTTCCAACTCACTTTTCGGGTTGGGAAAACACACTGATGAAAAAGGATGAGGCTATAGCTGCACACTCGGTCTTCGCAAGAGCCTCCGTCACACACTAACATCATTACAATTTCAGCCTCAGTGCCTCCTAACAAAACTCTGCATATTTACAATGTGAGTGTGTATCCGCTATTGTCTTGTTAAAATTTTTTACAATGGCTGCCGAGCGACTTCGCATACTAAATGCAATATTGTGCCTTAATATGCCCCGGCATAATGCCTACAGATTTGGAGAGTGCTGATACGACACATTTCGCAGCGGGAGAGTCTGAGACGCGCGAAAGCGCGGCGTTCACCCCGAGAGAGCAAGGGGGCTCACCTTTTGTTATTATTTTCAGAGGCGCCGATTCGTGTTGACCTACTTTGGGAGCAGGGATTGTTGAGGCTCTCAGCACCAATGCAAATGAAATCTGTTGCTCCCTGCCTGTTGGAGTCCAAGGATTTCCTGGCACATGATGCAATTGGGGAAAAAAACAACGACACGTCAAAATACTTAACGCAGTCTCACTGCGTTCTGTCATCTTTGCCAATTCGAAGCTTATCTGGAGACGTCATCATGATACCTTTTCCATGGTATTTGTTTTCCTGGAAAGTTTTAAATCAGTTAGAATTCTTGACAGCAGCTTGCAGAGAAACCCTTACGTAAACCTGCTCAGCATTGCAAATGACAGTGATCACAGTGCGACTTAAGCGCAACACTCCACCTGCTTGACAGGTAGGTGTCAAAAATACCTGTCATTCTGTCAGCTGCACGGCCCGGCCGCTTCCAGGGACTCCATGTTTTTTTATGAGACATTTTAGTCTTGTGCACGGTTGGCCTGCTGCCGAGGGAGATGTGGGTCATGTTATCGTGTTGTGCTCGGCACAAAAATTGAGTTGAGGATGTTGCATAGCATTTTAAGACCAACTTTAGAAGATGATATACATTTAGGTGTGTTTGTCTTTCAATTCAACTAGGACAAGCCAGACTCAAGCCACAGGTCCAATCACAGCCCAAGATCAGACTTTGTATATCCTGTGCCCCTTCAGCTTAAAATTAAAAGTTTTTTGGCACAAACATAATAAACAACATACATGCAAATGATCTAATGTCAATCACAGCTTCTTCAACCTGCCCCACATTAAACTATCTTAAATAAATAGCATGTATGGCTCATGACCAAGAGAGTTTATTAATGTCGAGCTCATATTGAAGAAGTTTGGACAATCCTGCACTAACTTACCTGAAAGCAGTCCATTTTCTTTGAAGAATGAAAAATGAGCGCATCTTTCAGGTTCAAGTAGGTTTTAAGTAACACACAATTATTTGGATTTCACAACTTATTTTGTCATTATGAGATACATGCAAATGCGGTTTCTATTGAATAACTGTCAAAGAAGAATTACTTTGACATGTCAGTGCTGTCTATTTTATTGCAATCTGTAAATATACAATCTGAATCCCAAAAAGGGTTGGAATCATTTCTATAATGTAAATGATGTCTCGAAGCACCGTTTACATATTTCTATTTATATTAGGATAAGAACCAGGCAACACATCTTACTATTAAAAAAAACAAAAAAAAGGATAATTCATTGTGTTTTATTACTTCGGCACATTTAAGAGAGTTTGGGCATGGGTGACAAAAGGTTAGAGAAGTAAAGTGATTCAAATAAACGTGGATAGGAGTATTTCAGAATCTGTTAACTAGAAACAAGTCAGTCTGGTGACATAGAAGATGAACATTTTAGAGATCAGCTCCTTTCAGAAAATAAAGACATGTAGAGACTTACCAATCTACAGAAAAAAACTTTCAAAAAAATGTTGTAACAATTTTCCTAAAAGGTTCCTCAATGTAACACCTCTGCATGGGCTCAGAAACACTTCAACAAGTCATTGTCAGGGGAATCAGTTTTCTCTGTAATCTATAAATACACCGTACATTTGTACAATGCACAGGAAAAGCTACAGAAAAAGGAAAATTTTGAAGGTAATCAAGTAAAATGGAAAACTGTTGCCATGATAATAAAATTTTCAAATTCTTTTTAGAAACTAAGAGTACAGAATCCTTGTGGACTGAAGATGAGAAAGACCATCTGGCTTTTATTGGTGCACAGTTGAAGGATTATAGTGTGGGCAGCTTAAACATCTGGCAAGGTACCATCGATGATAAAAAAAAAAACTACAAGAAGGTTTCAGAACACCTGCACCCATTCAGACAGCGTCTCTTTTCGGCAAGACCTTACATATTTGGGAAAGACATAACTACAGCCATCGCATAAACCGAATTGCTTCTCAGTATAAGAACCCAGGGACTGAAGTAACATATCTGTCATTTGCCACATTCACAAAAAAGTGGGATGTTTTTGTTCAAAAATGTCTTTAGTACCTGATGTGACAGGATACGGACATAGGTCTGTTTGATGTTTTGGAGATTATATTGTTACCATCAAATTTAAAATAAGCTAATATTTTACCCAACATGTTGTCGGGGTTTGGAAATTAAATATGTTGGATATGAGATTTATGAAGCAGTGCATTCAGTTTTTATTCACCTTTTTGGAAATGGGGTTAGAGACACACCGCAAGTGGCCATTGTTTGTTTTTTAGGTGGGAAAAAGAATCAGCCCAGAGTGCTGCTGCCATTCCTGCAGGGCATGGTGTGTTCTAAATGTGGTGTGGCCTTTGTAGCCACGTGTGAAATATGATTTGGGGAAGGATGTCATTTGAAGGGGTCTGGTTCTGCAGTTATGACAGCCCCCAAGCACTCCCTCACGCAGTCTCACTGTCTTTTCCACCCCCTCTGTATCTCTCCATCGCTCCGCTATCTATCCTTCACACATCCTCTCACACATTTCCTTTTGCTCACTCCTCACCTCCCAGTAACTCTTTTTACTGGGCTGCGTTAAAGCCAGATGTTCTTGTGCTATATGGATGGGCATGAAGACAGCAGGGGGACAGTGACAAAGGGGAGTGGCAGCAAAGCGACATGTGGCTTCACAGTAGATCATTCTCTGCGCAATAGACTCTCTCGAACTCTTCTCTCTATTTTATTTTCCCCAACTCTATTTTTCACATCTTACGTTTTTCACATCATTCTTATTTTCTTATTTCTTTCCCAGGATCTCGCTCGCATTATAAACTCTCAGCACACCCACACGCAAACTAACTTTCTCTCCCTCCCCTCTGCCTGTCATGTAACGCAAGCGACCTAGTTCTAAGATGAACCAACAGTTGGGAGAGAGGCAGTAGCTGTGATTCAGGCTGTCTTCAATAGCTGCGCACCGCACGCTGGAGATAAGAGGTGTGATCTTACTGGCCTGGCCCTGTTTTCAAACCCAGATAATACTCTCTCAAAATCAGTTTCCCACAACAGCACACTGGCCGCTGTAATTGTCTGCACTTGAGCTGCAGTGGATTTCTTTCACATTGAACTTTTACACAGTACAGCAGAATGAATAATTCCATTCTGATAACTGAAAACTGTTTCAGACACGCTGCATTTTCTTTTCTCGCTTTTTTTTTTCCTTTTTTTTTTTTTCTTCCCAGAATTTCCAAGTTGGAAATGTCAATTTCACCAGTCCTTTCTCTCTCCTTGACTATAATCAACGACGGCTCCTATTTTTGCAGATTATACAGACATCGTGGTAAAGAGAGGAATAAAAATTGCCGCCATGCTGAGTTTACGCCTGACAAACAACATCCACGTGGAGATCTGACACAGCAATTTGCACTTACACATAGAGGCAAATCCTAGCCTTATTCAGATACATTTCCAGTACAGGCCTATTTTGCAAATCAATCATGCAGCACAAAATAGTGGCACAGAGGCTTATATTTTCCAACTGCCCAGAGTTGGAAAGCAGTAAAGGGGGGGGGGGGGGTCTGTGATGTGGCAGGGTGTTTATGGAGAATATGAATGAAGGTAGCATGCAGCTTTTATGCCTCCTAATAAGCCCCCAAGGCTGGGGAACATTACGACTCTACTGTTTTACAACCACTGATGGTCGGTGCTGTGCAGTGCACTGCGCATCTCTTGGGTGCGTACGCTCGTGTGTATCTGGGAAGGAGGGGGATCAAACCCGTAGCTGTCTACTAAAACGATCCCCATGAATCTCTGGCCATGATTCACGTTGCCAGACTCCCTCTCATATGATACTCCTCAAAAATGATCTGCTTGATAAATAAAGAAAGGGGGGCGTGGGTATGTGCTGATGCACATTTCTATATGGACATGTATGCATATGTTGGCGATTTATCACCTCAAAATGGATAGGCGTTTGACAGGCCTTTCAATGAGCTGCCACGCCGGCGTGATGACCTCATTACCCCTCGATAAAATTTTGTCTTTATTACAAAGATGTCATCTTGTGGTCTGTGCAGGAAGTTCGGATGGAATGTGCAGCTAAATCATGTTGTATCCGAGCGGTGCGTGATGTTTTGTTGTGGCTTCATGTAGGTGTGCGTGCCTAGCATAGCAAGAGTTCAGTCCATCAGCCGACCAACGAGGAGGAACTGATGCGGGTGCTTGAGAAAAGGTGGAGAAAGGATTTTTTTCCAACATGAACCCAAGATGAGGATTGCAGCCACATGGCACCAAAGTGGAATATTGAAAGGTTGTGACTTGCATACAGCTCCCGCTGCATCTTTCTACCGCAGACGTTTCTTTTTGGGTTTTTTAAGGATACTTTACCTCAGTTTGTTTGCATTTAACCAGGGTATTTATATCAAGAATACACAGGATTTCTTGTCTGACTTATTGCACTAATGCAATTAGTGGCCAGAGGAGGTGCAAATATTGCACATTAAAATTCATTCATGCATCCCCAAGGCATGGTGTCGCAGTGGCTGCTTGTGAGCTGCACAATGGCTGCCATTGGCTATGATTTTGGATTTGTCACCAGCAATACAAGAATGCAAAAAACCTCACAATGCCATCAAATTTCATTCAATGGAGCTGGGTTGTATTATATAGGATGTTGTTATACAGCTAACATCCTGAGGCAGGACATTCTATTCTCTCAAAGGTCAGCATTGACAGGATCATTTGAAAGTGGTCGCAACACCACTGAGAGTCACAATCCAGGAAAGTTGAACTCTATGTGAAAGCATCGACCAAATTAGCTTTTGTGGCAAATTAAATTTGATTCCTTTTGGAACAGGTTGAACAGATGAATCCACTTTGATGAGGGTTGAAATGCCTTCCAAGACTTGTTACTAAGTCCAGCTGATCCGATGCAGTGGCTCTGACATGCTTCCTACCTGGTCAAATGAGAATATGTATAGACAACGAGCTTGTTCTAAAACTTTTGCTTTTAGAAACAGCACTCTAAGCAACTTTACATACTGACAGATATCTTTTCACAGAAGTGTTCGTCTCATCATCTTTTGCATGCATTTGACCATTGTTACAGCCAGTGGGTTAGTCATAGAAAAGAAGAAGAGAGTGCAGCCAGATTTTTCACATCTTCTTTTATATATAAAAACCTGTACTGTTGAACAAAATAAGAATCCAAATACAGAAATGGTTTTGAACTCAATCATCCACGATGACAATGGAGACATAACATTCAGCTAAATCCATATGTCTGTGACCTGTCCAGGGTCTTCACCTAAAGTCAGGTTGGATCAGCACCCAGACTCCCATGACCCTGATTTAGATCACATATGTATAGAAAGAAGTGGGACTAAACTACATGTCATTTCTCATTTGGTTGAAAAGAATGTTACCTAATGACAATCTTTGTCAAGTGATGTTTAATACTTCTTAAAGTTGAGTTTATTTTCTCCCAAAACTGTTCTGTTCACACCAACTTTTATTCCTGACTTCAACACCTTTTCATTATTTTATACAATTCCTATTCTTCCAGATGTGTTTTTTTTTTTTTTGCCTCAGAAGAAGCCAGCTTTAAAAATATTTAGTTCTGGATGTCAAAAAATATTCTTATCTAACTGGCTTTATATAGCTGGCACACTTCAAAGATGCAGAATACATTAGTTTTAGGGGGTATTATTTAAGTTGATCCCCTTTGGCCCTTCATAAGCATATTAATAGCATTTTGTCACACAAATGGCTTCCGGTCATTGAGGCATAATCAAACAATGAACTGCCGCGTGCCTTCATAAATGGTTTAAACTCAGGACAAAGCATTGCAGTATTTATGCGTTGGAGCAATTGTTCTGTGTTGTGCTCCACAGTGTGCCTTTTTACTGTTTGTATCTGTGAGGAAAAAAGAAAAAAAAAAAAAAAACACTTGCCTTTAATAGCATTTCTAAATGTCTAATTTTGGAGATTTACAATATATGCATGCTTGTGCAAAGTGCAGTGTGAAAAAAAGCTTCTTATTTTTTCCTTCCAGTTTTAGCATTCAGAATATTTGCTGTATATCACAGTTCCAACTACAGCGATGATTAGGAGAAGGGAAAAAAAAGGTATTTTTTTTCCTTCAAAGTAAACACTTTGATGTTTTAAAACCCACTGAATGTGAACAACTTTGATTTTAGGTACAGAACTCGCCCGCAGTACGATTAGTTGCAGCACCACGTATCTCCCAGGATATCTGCAAAATCGGCACCCAGCAAGTTTTGAGAAAGATTACACACAGTTAATGCTATGCTTTCAGTTACATCTGTGCAATTAGAACCCGAACGCCGTGCTCTATACGATAGATGCCAGATTTGAAGCCATTGTTTATGCATTTTAATGCTGGGTACTGTTAATTTGCAATAGATTCATTAAATAGGCTGCAATAGATTAACCACATGGAGCGATCGTTTCCTTAAAGCTTGCATTTGTGTGATTTAGAGAAACTGTAGGGTGTTGCTGAGTCTCTGTGTGAATTCACATTAGTATGCATGTTGTCATCTGTACAGTCTGAGAATGATTGTTTAACCCTGCTGTTTGTGTGTGTTGTCTCAGTGTTGGACAGCCCTTGCAGCGTGTGGAAATAAGGATGTGGTGACTGCTGGCTTTTTGATTTGGCTTGCTGCTGCGACACTACCTAAGGAGGCAGTAGGCCTCCGTCAGCAAAACAAACGGCATTTAGGAGATAACACCCAGTGCTACACTACACAGCCAGTCGTGCTCACTGGTGACAATTTACCTTGTGATTTACGCAGGAATAGATTAGTGTTCAAAAAGCAAATCAAGAACACATAAAGAAGATGTCACAATGCTGATCTTTAAATTCACACTATCCCCATGTTCCCATCTTATCGCATTTTTATTGTGTACTTTACAATGCATAAAGACTCCGGCACAGTCGCATTCTTGTGTTAATGCTTCCCAGAACATACCAGCCAATATAATCAATGGCTTTTCTAAAAATATTTAGACTAGAGAGGGATCGATGTGAGAGATCATTCCCATTCTACTCTGATATGTATACACAAATAGACCATTGATGGTATTGAGTGCCCTTAGGGCTTTATGGCTATGCTGCCTTGTTGTTGTGGTGATGCTCCTGCCAGATGTCTGTGCGTATAGCCACTACTATTCTATCTGACTCCTCTTCCCCGATGAACACAGAGATTTTTACATCTCATAAGGCAAGGTTGAGCTTGTCTCTGAGAATATAAAACCTCGGGCTTAGAATAATGCCTGTGAAAGGCGGCGCGTGCCCTGTCAGAGCCTTTTATTTGCAATGTGATTATGTTGGGAGATTCTTACTCTCCCACAACTCTCAATACAGGAGGGGCTTTTTTCCTGTCTTCTCCTATGTCCTCTCTCCCAACAAACTTTCTAATCCAGATGTTGTCAAGTCATTTGCATTAGGCTTTCCGCTGAAGCCGAGTCGATCGGCAGCTGATTATTGCTGCACTCGGCATTGCGGTGGTATGACCAGATTCAGTGGCTTTGATCTGTGGTTGTATATCGTACAGTGAAAGGGTTTCTCAGACATTGATGAATCCTACTGGAATGATGGATTCATACTTGATGCGCTTCATTTATTTATTTCCTTATCACAGGTGGAGCACTTCCATGATGTACAGGATTGGTTTGATTGTTTGTGCCCAGTCCCCAAAAATTGAAAGGTTCAATAAGACATCAACAAACTCAACTTTCTACCAATGTGTCTTTGTCTTCAAATCTCTTCCTTCCTTCATTCACAACATTTTAATACAGTCAGTAACTGTGTACCACATCCACCATCATACCAGCCCCCCCCCCCCGAGACTCATTATTCTATCAATGGTATATTAAATACCCATGAAAAGTAGCGTGTGCTCAAGCGGCTGCCATGCAGTCACGAACGAAGATTAAAGGAAAATAAAGAAAAAGCTGTAATAATTGGTAAATTTTATTTCAGTTCATTGCAACCATAAACTGGAACTCAATCTCTGGAGTTGTGGTGCGATTATCTCCTCAATACAGAAACACCAACTGAAAAAGAAGGCATACATCTGTCCATCCTCTGTCTGTCACTAGGTTGCATATGCACCAAGACAAGCAAGGTTGTCCAGATGTCCCTTCCCCCACACTTTTCCATCTCCTCCTGGGGGATCCTGAGGTGCTTTTGAGGTCAGTGAGATGTATAATTTCTGCAGCATGTTGTGGGTAGACACCGGGGTCCCCTCCCAGTTGGATGTGCACTCCAAAGCCTTCAGTGGAAACTCCCCAGGAGACATGCTGATCGGATACTTGGACCACCTCAAATAGCTCCTTTAGATGCAAAGGAACACTGGCTCTGCTTCAAGCTCTCAAAAAAAACTGCAGGAAATGTAGGGTAACCATGGCTGCCATGGCCAAACACAATTTATTGGTGCCTTTGATATTCCAGGTTGCATGTGATATCAGAGTTATTGATTGTAATTCCAGACACAACAACAGGTGAATATTGTTTAGGTTTAGTTGTACTGTTGAGCCACTTTGCAGCAAACTAGTCCAGTTTCAGTTAGGCCGATACATGATTGACTTGATTTTTAGTTTTTGCTTTCAGCATTTTGTCTTTTTATACTTCAATTTGTGTGTCACTCAACTCTTAATGCTGCTGATCAAGTTCTAGAAGGTTTAGAATAGGTATTTTATAGTTACAGCTTACAGCAGCTTATATATACGCATACAGGCACTCACGACAGTATATGGAACGTGTGACAGTATCTTCAGTTCCTGTCTAAACTAGGACAGAGCTCCATTGATCTGCGTCATCATCTCAGCTTCATCCCATCACTCGTGTTTCTGTAACGCGGATTTCTCCAGCCGTGTGCCACAACATTACTCAAATGTGCCCTCATCAGCAGGTTTGGAACTTAAAGATCCTGCCTGTTGACAGGGGATCTGTGGAGGGTATTACAGCATGGAATTAACTAGCCCCACAACATTGCCTCTGACTTAACCGGCTATCAGGGGGCATTGCTCCGGCCAAGCTATCCTTTCTGCGGAGCTTCATAAGCCAACAGGCAGTTTGGGGAGAGAAACCTTTTTATTCCTCGCTGCCCTCCTGACCCCATTCTTTTCCCCACTCTATCTTCTAGCAATGCTGCAGTTACCAGGCAACAAGGAAGGGAGGGGCTGCAGACATTATCGGGGCTAGCTGTATTAGTTATTGTAAAAGCGATATAACTGATTTTCATATACCTCCATCAAATATTGGGTTTTCTTCACTGGCACCTGTGGTGGTTTCTGTATATCCTTCTTAATATTTTCATAATGAATCCTGAGCAGATGATGTTAGTCAACCTTTACTTTAGTGGGGGTTATCCTAAAGTGCATGTTGTACGAAGAAAAGCATTAAATAAAGATTTTGTTTTGGCACACCCCATTGCTCCATTTACTTCCCCCATTAAATTCACACAAATTCAGTCATGTAGGACAAGATTTCTAATTGCCGTATTTAATGTGTTAATGATTTAATTATTCTTTTAATTAATTTGTTACGACTAAATGATTGACTTAATTCAAGGGCTCTTGGCTTGTCTTCGAAGAGGGTGAGGACACGGGGTTTTGCAGATAACTTACAGATGCTTTTCTGTCTAAAATATCAAGGAAAAAAAAATATGCGGGCGTTTTCTCCGACAACAGGGATTTGCACAACCATGTGTCACACTGAAGGTTTGCAAAACAGTCCTGTTTACTACAAGACCGACCAAGAAACTATATTTGACTTCCCAAGTGAGAAATGACTGTGGGCTTAATCTGAAGTAAACAGGCTCTCAAGGCCTCTTGTGAGCTTTTCAAGCACATCAACCATCCAGGCCCCGGCATCAAAGGAATCACCATTTTTAATTGAAAAGCTGGTGTAATGTATAATGAAGTTCATTTATTTAATTTAGATTCGATAGTCACAGAAACTTAATTCAGCTGGAAAGGTCAGCAAAATCGAGTGCCCAAGCTTTATTAGTTTTTCAGACAAATTTACCCATGCAGACCATAAGAATATGGCGTGAACATTTTATGAATTACCTCAGGGTTTATGGATGACGCAGTGAAAACTTGAAGTGAGCCGAGACCCTACGATTCCTGACTTTGTCGTGTTTTACAATCAATCCATAGCACTTTGTTTCTTACTCTTTTATCGCAGGTGTACTTTAAGTTAGTCTAATGGTTTCATGGTAAAAAAAAAAAAAAAAGATTTTAAGTTCATTTTGGCCTTTGTTGAAATTTAATGAATTATTTTCTTCACACTTTCTTATCTGATCTGATTGAAGTGTTAATGAAACCATCCAACCAGATAATCACATCAAGATTACTTGAGGAGCAAGAATCAGCCTTCGTCTATCCTATAAGATCTAAATATAAGATGAAACGTTTATGGATTTGCTGTCTCCATGAAGCATGTCATCTGTCATGTGTGCAATGAAGGAATTGATGTTACCCAGTTATGACTCTTGTTTCAGTTATTTTAACCCATATTCTGGTTATGTCTCCATTCACCTATTCATCTTCTTGATCTAAGTTAAGGTCATAATGGCTGGAACTTCTCCCTGTTTTCAATGGGTGGGGTTGCTGTAAAGATCCTGGACAGGCCAGCAGTTTATCATAGGGCTAATGGAGAGTTAGACATGACACTACCATACCATCACAGTTTGTTATCATCCAGCAAAATAATATAACGATCTCATGAGTTTATTTAACAACATATGCGGATGGTTATGCGGCACCGGTCATACAAAAGCCAGGCATCCCTGTTTTCATAATTTGATATACTATTACAAAGGTCATTGTAAAAGCAAATAACCTTTTACTGCAGTGGTCTAGACCACTTTGGTAGAGTATAACATCACAATTATTACGACATTTGTTCCAATAGCTGGACAAGTGATTGATTTTAACCTCACATGAGATTCAGTTGTAAGAAGGTAAAAAAATAAAAAATAAAAAAATAAATACAAGAAAAAGATAAACTATCCACATCAAAGTGTACATCTTCTCAGTTTCTGCAGTGACTAGCACAGCCAGTTTTTACTAGCTTCTTCTTCCTCGATGGCAGAAGTGGGCATTTAGAATTTCCAAACCCACTGTGGAAGGCCAAGTCATAAATTTTACTTTATGCTGCTCAGTATTGATATATTTTTTCATTAAAAACTGTATATTGAATGGTTTTGATAAGCTGCTGTTCGTGTTCTGGATCAAGCCAGTTTTGTTTTTTTGTGGCATTTCTATGAATTTTATATTTTTCTACTGGGCACAACACTTTACCTTTGAATTTAGTAAAGAAAAAGTAAAGAAAAGTAAAACCTCAAAGTGTGACTGAAAAAAAATCAAGCCAGTTGCTTTAGTCTTTACTATAAAAGCAAATCAGTTGTATTGCATGCAATATGTACATTAAGTTTCATGTATTTCTTTTTGACACATGGTCCAGTTAGAGATGCCCAAAGGACACCATGGTTGTGTTTTTTTAAGACACTAGCTAAGGAAACAGTTGACATCTACAGCTCCGACTATGAGCAGAACTGCTTTGTTAGTTTTCTACACACTAAATGATCACGACAGCTGGGAACAGAACACTGCACACCTAGTAAAGGAACTTCTGCAAAGACTTTTTGATTAGGTTTTCCCCCTCTCTAGAGTTTCTGCTTAGTTTGGATGAAAAGCCACTTCATTCTCTTGCAGAGGATTCCCAACAGATCATTACTTGCAATACAATTACTTGCAAACCTCCTTGTAACCCGAGACTACTCAAGTGTGCCCATATTGGCTTTACATTACTGTATTTCTCCGCCAAACAGTCAGCCTTTCTGCACACTGTAGCTAACTCGCTTGATGGAGAGGCACAGGATGTAATCTGGGATTAATTACTGGAATTCACTGCACCTCGCTGAGACTTTCTTCTCCTGGCGGCTATGAGGCATCTGGTGCTGTCCAGGCTAATCTGGATGACAGTGGATTTGGATGTCAGCTGGAGGTATCACTTAGTCTATGTGACACCATTCTGAACTCAAAAAAAAAAAAAATGTGTATGCATGAACCTCGGGGATGATTAAAGCAGATACTGTACACTGGCAGTGTGTGTGCAGGTATGCATGTGTGGCTCTTTTGTATGTAGATTTGTATGCAAACACATTCTCTCTCATATGAAAGAGTAGGTGAGTTAGTTGCAAGTGGAAAACCCTGACAGAAGGCCCACGCAGGCTGTCGAGCCACGGGTGTTTACAGTTAAAATATTTGCCTGTCTAGGGGATCTGAGAAGTGCGAGATAAGGCAGAGACAGGCCCTGTCATGAACAGAACTGTCTGTCTCCCTCCCACCCAAGTCCTCTTTATTAAAAGAACATTGATTTCTCTTAGCCTTTGATAATCCCCCCACCGGAGTCTAATCAAAACACATCAAATGTTTGCCACCAAGGACAACCACGTCGAAAGAATTCCTCGCTTACCGACTGCCTTGTTTTGCAGGTTCTGAAAAAAAAATATTTTTGTTATTGCAATAGCCTGAAGTGACAGTCAAATCTGCAATCATGTTGCTTACTCACCTATTTTTCTAAAGCATTTGCATCTGTAAGGAAAAAAAACCCCAAACCTTAAAGCTGCCATCCTTCTAGCAGAAGTTGAAAATGACTGCTTCTTTTTTATTTTATTTTTTTACTTTCTCCAGTGGAGCTTCTCACCTCCAGGATGGATGTGTGTGTTTACACAGTGCATGGTTTTTTTTTATGTTGTTTGCATATGACTGTTGATGTGTACAATAGCACTTTTGCATCCCACCAAGACAGGTTGTGTTATTTCAGCGCATGCCCATGGAGGTCCACTTCACTAATGTGGGGTGGGTGAAAACTGTAGCTTAAGCAGACATCTGGGCTTGTCTCCCAGTTGCCGGTTTGGGCCCCTCCTGGGCCTGGCGATGAGCGAAATTATTTTTAATGGATCTTCATAAAACCATCTGTATCGGCGCACCTGCACACTGGAAAGCTATCGACAAGATGATTATGACCGCAGGACCCAGAAATTGCTCTAAAATGTGTAATCATTTTGTTTGCTGCATCCACAGCCTCCTTTTCCTTTCATGTATCTGTCTTCTTTGGGTCCAGTTCAACAAAGCCAGGTTATTTTCCCTCTCTTGGGTCCATAGCAAGCATGATTTTCATTTAGATTTGTTTCAAACATACCACAGGCCCCTGCTCTGCATTCACGGGTGCTTTATTTCAAATGTCATGCAAATGGGTTGCCAGAACTGGCCAGAGGTGCAGTGTCCACAATAGCAAAGGTTAATTGTTGATGTTAATTTCCACAGATTGTAGATATAATGAAACCGATTTGCCATCGACATTGCATAATGTTCCTCTATCTCTCAAAATGATGTTGACAGTAGTTGGCAGGCACTTTCGCAGCCTGTTGAATTTTCTGATGCAAAACGTGCACCCTGTTGAAGAAACGATTCTCCGCCCAGTCTATTGCTGAAAATGGCAGTACTGGGAAAGTTGGGGGGGGGGGGGGGGGGGTTCCATTACCGTTACTCAGATTTGCAATTATGAATTTTGAATATCTTCTACATTTTTATCTCCCACCAAAGTCTTCAATCTCTCATGGAGGGGACCCAAAACAATCTTAGCTGACAGGTTCAACTGTTTCTGCCACACATTCCCTTGTTACATCTCATCAAATTTGATTTGTATGACAATGGAGCTGATGTTTTATTTATTTCTGCCCTCTGAGAGGACCTGCGGGTACCCTCTGGGTGTCATGATTTATATGTACAAAACAAAAACAAGAGCAAAAAAAAAAAAGAAAAAAAAAGCAAAACAGGCAGCGCTGTCCTTGCACCTGCTGGCGTATGCTTTAATGAAATTCAGTGAGATGAAATTTAGCACAACCTCTATTGGGGCTGGCCATATCATTTTGAAGTGCTTCATTACAGCAGTGGTGGTGGCCTGTGGGATATCTTCATTTGGGATGTGACATGCCTCATTCATCACTATAAGATAAAGAAGCAAAGGCTACAGGATCTGCCATAACTCCAACAAGTTTTTGTATAACGTAGTTGGTTTACTCTTAAGTTATGCATCTATTGAATAGGATAGAACTCTACTCTGGTTTAATACAAAAAAAAACATTATCATTGACCGTCATGGCTTTGCTGAAGACAATACTGTTGACTGAAAGCATCATGTACAGTAGCTTAAGCGCAGACTCCCGTGGGTCTCTTATCGAGTGACTTATTGTTGTGTGTTTATGCGTATGTTGAACTGTTGTGGTGACCTAAATCTGTCTTCACACTCATATTATGGGTACTTGTCCTTGCGGGGGAACCAATCATGACATTAGGACTGCCATTAGTTTTTTTTGGGGGGGATGAAAATGTGTTCTAAAAGCAAGAAGTAAAGCAAGATGATTGAACACTGAATATTTTGCACATTATTTTAAGGCTATTCAGCTTGATGTCAGAGTTATTTGTGAAAGATAATGTTAAAGTAAAGCTCTTCAGAACACAATATGTCAATGGATAAGTAATTCTGTACAAACACGAGTGTTGCGTGTGTGTGCATTCTCATTTAAGCGTCAGATCTATGAATGCCCATCCTGAGGTCTTTTATCATTCTTCAGGGCCAGATGTTCCTCTGATTGGAGGAGGAGGGAGGAGCGAAGAGGAGAGAAAACAACATAATGAGGTTTGCTGCATCAGAGTTGCCACTTTGTGCTGTTGCAGTCACTCCACAGTGAAGTTTGCCACTCCGCTATGAGTTTCCTCTGTTTCTGGAACTCTACTGTGCCTCTTATCTTCCAGCAAGATTTATCTTTTCCCCCTCTTTTCTGTTTCCCTGCATACTCTCTCCACCACCGCCTCCCTCGCACGCCTTCATTTTTACTGATGTGAAGGCAGATGCTTCGGGCCCCCAGAAGTAGAGTATCTCTGATATAAAAAGGCTTAATGAATGAGAGCCGCCTGTTTGTGTGCCTGCCGCCAAGTATTGCAGCTGCACCGGCGTTGGATGGCACAAACAAAAACCCTATCCCCATCCCTTCTGCGAATCCACGGCAAAAGCCAGGATGTTGCACGTGTGCGGCCTCAGATTGAGGCAAATGAGTTAATCCATAACAAGACTTAACACAAAAACAAACAAGAGCGGTTTTACTCATTTGTTACACTGGTCCAAAGGGCTTTGTCCAAGCTGAAGGTGAAGCTATTGATGAGACAAGGCCATGAGATTATTTCCGCACTCTTCACATCCGCACAACGTAAACTCACACCGGGCTGACGTCTCTGTGCTGCATTTCCTCACCATTTCCCTCCTGTGTTTGTTAGCTATTTGCCATTAATTACTCCTAATGAATTTGTGTATCCTTATTGTCCTCTAGAGCACTGAAGAGTGGTCGCTTGTCAGACAGTGGGGAAAAAGCAATTTTGTCAGTCTCTAATCAATCTTCCCGGTTTTGATTGATGTCTGTCTGGTCTCCTTTTTCTCTTTTTTTGTGCGGAGCAAGGAAAGTATTGTTTGCCCCCTTTTGTTTATTCCATTATCTTAAAGCTTTGTTTGGGGGTGTAATGGAAGCTTAGAGGAACAGGTGATGGGGCTAATTAGTCATTAGCAAAGAGATTAGGGTCCCAAATGACAAGTGCATGCTTTACAAGGTCATAATTTGATTAAAGTCGCTGCCAGTTGATGGGAGAAGCTACTCTGAGATGATTAACTTGTCCCCCATTCCTCTGTCTCTTTCCCTCCACATGCTACCAACATGATCCCTAATTTAATAATACATATAGAAGCAAGCACATGTTTTTAGTTCATGTGTGACAGAGTAATATGCCACCGAGTAGACTAAGTCTATTTAGCTGGCTACTTAATCTGAGGCTCATTTTTATTTGAGATAATAGTCTTGACAGCCGACACTACAAACACCAGTTGATCCATGCCCGTGTGTTTCATAAACATCATGCTCACAAGAATGCAACTTTTTTTTTTTTTTTTTTTTTAAACTTCTGTGTTTAAAAAAGGGAGCCAGATTTGGCATCATATGTCCTCAATCTTCCAACTTCCCTTGTTTTCTGTTCAAAAGAAATGCCCCAAACCAAGCAGTGTCAGAAATTGCCAGTCGTACCTTCATAGGGTTGCATATTTTTATGTCAAATCTGTCACAAAGTACACAAGAAGCCATCAGAGTACAGTAACAAGAAACCCATCTGCTTGGACAAGATATACAACTGCCAATGATGACAAGCGTATTCATGGTGGTGTTCTGTGGGTTTACATAAAAAACAATCTGTGGGGTTTTTTTTGGCATGCGTAATGTGCCGCCAGTGTGTTTTACCCTTAACAGTCACGCCTGTGATGATGTATCTTCTTGACACAAGGTTGAAGTAAATCTCAAGTAACTGGAAATATACTGTAATGCACACACAATTGTATGCATTCAAAATGACAGACTTTATGTTTTCCTTGGGAAAAACTGTGAGATCATCAATTATACCTGGGTCACAGGGTCAGAGAAGCCTCGAGCACAGAAATTCCCACTGGACAGATGCCTTCGACTGCTGGTTTAAAGCTATTGTGACTCAGTAAACGACAAACCTTCCTTAACAGATGACATGCTGAACGTCATTTGTGATTTTTGAGATAAGTGGACAGTTGAGCTGATCAGATGGGATGGACGATTGTCTCATCTGTTATACTTCTTTTCTGTTTAATTGCTACCAATAGCTGAGCTATAAGCTGCCAAAAAGTGGATCATTCTTGACTGACTCGGTGCAGTTTCTAATCCTAGCATTTGCCAAGTGTGCCTTTCTTTGGACTCCGTATGTCCTGCCCTTCACCTTTCCCTTGAATCACCTTCTCCCTCTATTGTTTACCAGTTGCTGTTCACAGCTATCAATTATTGATAGAGGTCAGCTGCAGAGCAAAGTCACCCCATCTCAATTTTTAATGTATAATATAGTACTGCAAATGGTGTTCCCCCCACTTTAATGCCTCTGAAGGTAAATAGTTCCATACCACTACCATTGATTCAAGATTCAGTTTATAAATGTGTTCCCCTAAGGTCCATTGAAAGCCACACTGGAGCTTCATATATAGTGAGTCCTGCCACTAGTGAATTAAAACCACACTCAAACCTTCTTCAGAAATCGAAGAGCGTCAACACATTTCCACAGTGAATCCTAAGTGGCCTTTTGGAGACAGTAATAACCTTGAATATTCTCAGAAAAGCATGGAAAAAAAGTGAAACGGGGCAAAAAAAATAGGCTGAGGGGGAACAGAACGCTATTCTGTGGTGATGTGAGTGAGTGTCAAAAAAGCCATGTGAGAGATATTGAGCCAATCTCATTTATGTTTAATATACACATGGACGATAAGTCAAAGAGGGGTTGCGAGTTCAGTTTAGACAGGTCACTGAGCATCGGAGATCGAAAGAAAAACCTCAAAAAGCACGACAGTCGGCATCTCTGCTATATTTGTGCATGCATGTGTGAATTCAACAAGTCTGTGGATACATCTACCTCCCTATATATGTGCTTTTCTTTACCTTCTGTATCCACGTGCCCTGCTATACATTGCATATATGCAGAGACATACAAAAACATTTGTTCAAACATTATATAGTTATTTGGCCACATTATTAGAGAAGTGCAATAATTACAGTCAATTTTAAGGCTTTTTCTTGTGAACCCACTGCCAACTTTTCAATATCTGCTTGTTAAAGAAAATCTCATTTTGGATATTTGTAACTTCTAATTTATTCAAAGGCAGCCCGGTCGAAATGGAGACTTAAACAAATTAGTGTAGTAGTTTCAAGTTTGAATCATTCTCTTTCATCCTTGATGGGGCAAGTGATCCCTTTTTTCTTGCTTCTTTAAAATTAACCAGAATAAGTTGATAGAAATCACAGAACACATTACGGTTGAATGTCTTCATTTAGTTTTCCAAATATTACAACAAATCACAGCACCATCCAAACACTACAATTGATATATAAACAAACACAAAACACAAAACAACTGAATGCAAACACAGACACTGGGCTCAGGCTTTTAAATCCCATAGATATATACTTTTTAATACAGTTATGCAGTTTTGTTGATATGTCCTTCGATATAGAGAAAATCCATATGATATAATAATATTTGACACATGAGGTTGTAAATATTCTGTGTAATGTTTCCATGTTCTGAAAAACTTTTCAGTTTTAGCGCGCAAAACACATGTAATATACTCCATTGGTACCTATACCATCAGTACTCTGTGTCATCTGATATTTGTCTGCCATTTGTCACTAATCCACTGCAGTAAAATGTTCTTTCTAGGCACAAATGCTACATTACTTTTCTTTAGAAAACTTATTTCTGCAGTGCACTGACACTAAGCAATGGTTTAGATGAGACAACATGATTGTGGAAGCTGTTTTGAACGTTCCAACAGATTGTAAATGACTTCTTCCAAGGCTTACTTATGCAAGTGACGATCATTTTCTAAAAAGTAGGTTTTTGAAAGTATGCTGTTGAAATGACTCATTTCCAAATATGTCATTATTAACCCTGGACAACAGAAACAACTTCATGAAGAGTGAAGTACAGAAGCTTTGTAACTATGAGAAAGAAATGACAATAAAAAGAAACGTCTCTCTCATGGAAAACACTTTGCACACCCATCCTTCTCTGGCCTCCACATCTTCATAGCCTTCATTGCGACTCAACCTGATGAGCTATAACATCAAGGCTACTGACAAGTGATATGAATAACATTGTTTATGTTAATATAATGCCACCTACCAAGATAGAGGATGTATTATGCAGGTAAAGAGTCACTTTTTCACATTTATGTGTTGGAAATATGAACAAAGATGGGAATGAAAATCTGAGTGACTTTAACAAAAGCATACAATTGTTATACAATTTGTGAACTGGTCGTGAGGTCACAGACCGCAGAGGCCCACTGATGTATTTAGGATTTAGTGGAGAAAAGATACATTAAGAAACACAGCTAATGCAAATGTTGGCTTTAATACAAAGGAGCTATAATGCAGTTGATCAAATCCCAAAGAAAAGTTCTTCTGATTCTAACCATGGAGCAATGGTGAATTCTGCTTTGTTGATTTCATGTTAATGTTCAGGCACATGTGTCCCATTTATCAGACGACGGCAGTCTGCACATTAAGAAAGTGTTAGGATTATCAGCCTGGTTACTTTTTCTTAAACACACTACTTAGATTAATGTGTCATACTTCAAAAAGATTCGGCCCTGCGATTCGGCGGATTTCATTCTGAAAATGTGATGTATTGGACGGACTAGTTTGATTCATGGAAATCTCACCTCACATGGTACAGGAGATTAAAAAATATGGTACAATCCCTTCAGAGGTTCGGAGAACGACAGTGACTTTGTTGGGTCAGCACTGTTTTGTCAGCGGGATGTTGAACGATGTATCATTATATTAGTAGTTTTATTGTTGTAGCTGGTCAGTGAATATAGCTGAGTACATCCTACCTGGATTTAAATCGCAGGTTGCAGAAGTAATTTCGATGATACCCAGCATACAAAACCCCAGCGCAGACACCCAATCCATTAGCCTTCTGCACATCTCCGTGAACTCAGTCTTACCTTTAGGCTCTTTGTGGTAGAAAGAGTATCAATGTGAAGAGATCACCGAGGGGAGTCACGTCTCCTGTGGCTTTCTGAAGGCAATTCCACCATTTCTTATTTTAGACACAGCTTGCCTCCAAAGCACAAGGCAGGGTCACTTTACATGGAGGACCAAGCCATGAAACTCTATCCAGCACTCATGAAATAAAAATGCAGTTAAGTGAATTGATGGTCTCATGCTTCTTTTGCCTGAAAGTGTCCTTTTGAAGGGTTACAGATTCTGCTCTAGGTGAAAGCACTTGGCATCAGGCACTGTAAAGGCCACTGGTTAAACACAATACAGCAGTTTTAAGCACTTTGACATGGGTCATAATTGCAACATTGAATGCATCATGTTCGCCTGCACAGGCCGCGGAACAGCAGTGATGGCCATTTCTAACCAAATAAATTACTTTAAGAATATAATCAAAGTTTCTGAGTTTGTTTTAATAAAGCTTAAATGTTGCATCAATGGTTGGCGCAAATAGAAGTGGAGACTTGGGGAGAAAGCAATTGATGGTTGAAATACCTTATTTTGTATCGCGGTTAAGGAGTTACTTAATCTGTTAAACTGGCACTTGATGAGCTCCTTTCTAATCTGCTGCTAAATGCTTCATTAAATGGGAAAGACGGCACAATGCAAAACAAGCTGATGAGCATTGCCAATGAAGTGGGAGAATCAGTTTTGTTGTTTGCTACAAAAACAACATAATGTGATAAAAGGTTTAAGTTGAGACAGAAAACCCCTGGATTTGGAATTGCAGTGAAATCATGTAATGCTCCAAGATTTGGGTCCTTGTGTTGAGAAAAAAAAAAAAACAACCCCAAAAAGAACTGCACTGAAAGATGACAAGAAAATAAAGAAATAATAAGTGAAATAGTTAGACACTCCCTGTTTCAACAATTCCTCATGAGAAAATAGAATAGAAGAAAAAACAACCTCTATTTCTATCTATTGGACCAGCCAAAGGCACATCAACTATTTTCTCTCCCCGACTCCCCATCGTCACTGAAAGCAATCATTTTAGAATTGATTTTCATGGCTCACAGAGAAATAATGGGAATTCTTTCTAATGTAGAAATGTATGTGTTCCTTTTGGTTAACCAGAATAGACCATATTTCAAGCTTGTCAGTTAGAGGAGTAAAAATACCTCTCATCTTTTGCTAAACTTTTCTCTCTCCTCCTATCCCCACTGTCTAAAGTGACAACTCATCATCTCTAAAAATCAATCACACATTTCTATGTTCTCCGGGCTTCAAAAAGGATAGAAGAAGTTTGGTTCTTTCAGCAATCCTTGGGTCCACATTTGTCTATGTTTTGGGGAGATAAAATGGCATGCCAACCGGCAAATCAATCTTCATGAAGGCAATAGGGATGGGGGAATGACAATCGCTTCAACATGCCCCAGTTAGGGCTAGCCCAGTGCATTCTCACTCATCTCACTCATTTAGAGCAAGGAAATCTACATGTCCATCCACAGCATTCACCAAAGCACCACTGCACCCTCTGAAGAGCGCTCACCCACCTGCCCTCTTCCAGGCTGCTACACTTGTACTGGCCTTTTCTACCCACCATACCTCACAGAAACAGTCAGTCCAAAAGCAGCAGCTTCTCTCCCCTGGATGAGCCCAAATCCATTTACCAAGGGTTTATCCATCAGCAGCTGTCGAGTGTGTAACACCCTGCCCAGGTGCCATTACTGTACCATTACATACCAGATTCCCCCAGTTTATTACCACTATAGGAGCGTGTCAGCTATTATTAATGATAGTTCAACCCGTGCCGATGAAAGAGAGTATTGATTGACAGAAGAGGTGAAGAGTTTGGGGATTGCCCAGACATTACCAGGATATTTTTTTTTTTCTTTTGGATTTTAAAATACTGTAGCTCTTCAGCAGCATTCTGCAAACTGGGACAAAGTGTACTCGGTAACTTACACAGTTGCTGCTATTTCAAAAGTAGATTTGTTGCTGAGATTCAGGTCAGAAACACTGAATACAAGGCTGCTTGTATCTTTAAAAAAAAAAAAAAGTGAAGATTTGGAAGCTGATTGGAAAGCATGATCTGAGGAATCTTAATTTGTCGAGCATGATCAGGTATATGAAGCACTGAGATCTCAAATATATAATCCGTGGTTTCGCCAGTGCATAATAATTACAGATTGTCCTTTTAAAAGGCCATCCTAAGTACAAAACACACAGTTTGAAAGCTGTTTCCAAAGTGGTGCCTTCAGTCTGTCTTGGTCACTTCTCATCATGCTCTCAAACTGCAAACTTTCAGTTTTATCCTCAGACTCTGATAATTTGTAGTCTTCAAGCACAGGCTGAGGCAATCCTGATGGCATCCTTGGGATTATGTTTCCAGACTTAAGTTACCCCAGAGCCAGAGAAGACATAATACTTTGTGCAGGCTGAATAATAATCTTTTAAACTTGCAATATGCTCCTTGATTGGCAAATTTAGGGAAGCAACCCTTTATGATTCACCAGTCAATGCAATATTGTTCTTGCTAACATATTTTGTTAACATGTTTATGCATTTAACTTATCATTGTCGACATGTAGTACTTGGCCAATAAAGGGAGTTTGAAATTACTCTGAGGTGCCGTGACACTCGCACAATAAACAACCAAGATGTCACAAGCAATTAGTGTTGGACACGATGCGAAGGGAGGGGAAAAACTCATAAGCCTTTTCATCAGTGCCATGCTTTGTTAAATTATCATCAGCTGGTGTCAGGAGCAATCTGCAAGTGGCCACTTCCAAATCCCAATGGGAAAAGCTTCTATTGGTCTTCGTGTTGACCAACGGAATATCAATGAGCACTTAACCAGCCAAAGTGGATGAAAGAGAACAAGAGAGTAAATGGGGTACAGAGATGAGCAAAGAAAATACCCAGGAGGTTTCTGCGGGGAGCGTTTGCATTTCCTTTCCCTGACAGGAGAGAGGGATGACTTAAAAAGTAAACAGACTTTGTCTCGCAGCAGCAGGAGAAGTTTGGTGACAACACTGGCCTTTATCTGACAAGCAACTTCTAAAAAAAAAAAATCTCAACCGATAAGAAATAGAGGTACTTATTATATTGTAAAAGCAGGAGAGAAGTATTGCGCTGAAGACAGCAAAGAGGAAAAAGTACCATTTCTCCATTTAAGGGACACAAGAGAAGGAAAATGCCCCTGTTTCTATCCTGTTGTCTCCATTTTCCTTATTTGCTGTTGTGGAGGATCAATGATAGCGTGCAGGCGTAACCTGGCAAGGTTATTTCCTGAGCATTACCGTCTTATCAAACTAAGTGAAAACTTGTTGGTTCTGCCTGCAAGCTCAGCCAAGCGCTGGGCTCACGAATGCTGACGACTGTTATTGCTCGTCTGTCGAGAGGTCATCGCTGCAACACTGCGAACATTTGGTCCTTGAATAGAAGACATCTTTTGCAGGCAACATTGTTGCAGAACAATTTAAAGAAAGAATGATTTCTGTGACTCTTACTACCTTAAAAACTAGTCCATCTGGAGCTTTTTTTTAAAACCAGTGACACTGAGTCATGAACATGAACCCTGTTTGGCATAAATATATAATCTATTTTGCATGAGCTATAATTTATTTATACTCATACAGACATACCTCATGTATCTAATTAACATGACTGAAAAGGAAGAAGTAAACGTATCAAATTTTCTCCAAAATTTGATAGTTATATTTTATAATTATCTTTCTGTATAAAATAATCTAGTATTAACTGTGTAAATATATGCAACAATCATACTATATGTACTATAGCGATGTTGCGTTTCTTTTTTCAACATGTTTTGAGGTTGTTTTTTTAATAGCTTCCATTTATCCATTCCTTTTACTTCATCGTTTCTGCCTTGTATGGTTCCTTGAAGAAATAAATCAGGCACAAAGACTGCAAAATTGTATTTTGGTAGGGACTTGCATTTATAGGATGAGCAGCAGGACGAGTCTCCTCTCCCAACGTCAAACTTTCTTTGACGATGACTTTTGCACTGTGTTGTTTGATGGCTTGGATGACTTAACAAGACATATTGGCAATTCAACGATTCATTCAGTGAACAAACAGGAGCCTTTGGTGGTGTATAGAAGAACCAGATACAACAGCCTGGCACATTCTCCTCATGGTGGTCGTCAGCCTGCCCACACATTGCTGTAAGTTGGCATCCCATTTTTCAACCAGCATTTGTTACATCACATCCCAGCTGATCCCATAAGTACCCCTCGGGTTGACATCAGGACGGACTGGCAAGGAATTGTATCTTTTTCATTCCCCAATTCTTACTCTTTGATGAACAATATTATCATCTTGAATGATAGAGTTCAGCCTCAGACCGTGGAAACATGCAATCTCCACTTGTAGAATTTTTGATTTTTTATCAGTCAGACATCTGATTCCAGAAGCAAAAGGAACAAAAAAAAGATCTTTGAAGTCTTTGAAAATGTACATTTGGCATTTTTTTTAATGAATGCAACCCTATGCTCATCGCACCAAGGGATGTTATTTGGAACATGAAACAAACAGGATTTCCAATCGTATGATATTTATTGCCAAGAATATTATTTCGATTTTCAAATATAAAAACCACACAGTATTTAGCTGGCCCCAACACTTTAAGCTTTTGAATCACATTTCAAAACAGACTTTTATTCCTTGGTGTATTAAGACGAGGTTGTAGTCATATGAATTGTTATTTACTGTGTTATATGGTGTATTTACTGCCATGTTTATTTATTGTTATTATTTTTATTTTGGTCTGCTTTGTTGTTTGCATTAAATGTGCTGTATAAATATAATTGAATTGGAAAGGAAATGTCCTTACTTTTTTGCATGGTTAAATTAATCCATGGAGATATGTAACATAGCCCTTATGGGTATATTTGTAAAGTCATGCAAGCTTATTAATGAAGGATTTCATTATTCCTTCACATCCACAAATACATAAATAAATACTGTGTATGGACTGTAAAGCAGTAAAAAAAAAATCCATCTTCAGCAATAGAAAAGGAGATGAAATGAGAAAGAACATTTCTGCATTACCTTTGTAGTGGCGTGTCCGTTTGGTTCACAAAGGCTGATCCTGATTGAGTGAACAGGTACAAAGATAAATATCTGTACTACACATAGCGTTGTTAGTGATGCCTGGGTAAAATACAGGATCTCAGTTTTTTAAAAAGCATTTCTCTTTGATAATTCAAAATGAATGCAGCCTGCCAAGAGGTACAGGAGGTTTGGCTGCTGTGCTGACGTGACATGAAGTGGTACTATCGCTCCCCAATGGGGTTGTGCTGGGGCTTCTTGTAGTATTACTTAAACATACATCTTTGCCCCTGACAAGCTTTTTGTTGTGCCAAGGCCTCCACACGGGAATATCCTGGCTGATCTGAATTTCAAATTTAAATCAATTATTCATTTATGACTAATGCTGACTAATTGTGGCCTTTTTTTCTTCTTCATACCAAGAATGGGTGAAATAGACTCCCATTTTCTGCTGGATAAAGTTTGTGACTTTCTCAGAGGACCTCTGATTGTTTGTTCCCCTGTGGATTGACTGACCCACAACAACTGTCAGATGAAGCATTCATCTCACCAACAAACTAACCATAGTCGACAATGTGTTGTGCCTCATAGAGCCATCTGAATTTAATCTTACTCATGTTTATCAATTGATCTCATATTGACCTTCTCCTTAGAAGGTAAAACAGGTTTTCTACTTACAACCTGTTGTTCAATATTCGGCTTTCCACTGATCTAAATGTAACTCAGTGATCTTTCGTTTGTGTAGCTTTTTGGATTCAATCCAGATGTACTGTAAACCAAATCAAAGTCTAAAATAAGACCAGAGAAAAAACAAAAACACTTGTCATATGTGTGCAAACTAATTTCAACTTCGCTAATGCAAATTTTGTCAGCTGTTGATTTGTTTTGTGGCAATCAATGCCGGAAATGTTCCCAAGGTTTTCCTATTCTTAAGCGCTTGAGTGGAGTCATTTCAAAGTGTGTGTCGTTTAAAATGCTTGAGACATATTTGAACTTGTGTGACAGATGTTCGAACAGCATGCTCCTGCCTGAACTGAAGGATTAAAGCAGTTGTTTTTGGAGGAGTGCCATTCAAGGCCCAGTTGGGATGCATTAACTGGAGTTAATCTGTGGAAGTCAGTGAACTGAATGCAGTTTGAGGCAGTGTGCTGAAATCTCAATGAAATTTCCTATTTTCTCATTAAAGATCCCGAATCAGAAACCCATGGAAATGAATGCAACACATGCATTTGCATTTTGTGATATAATAAACAAGAGAAGTTGTATTTGTCATAGCAACCACTTCATGTAAGATAGATTATTATGTTCTGGTAAAGGAGAGATAGAGGGCAACACTCTATGGACCACTGCCATTACTTGTTAACTAATGAAGAAAAAGTGTCTATTTCCCTGTGGCATGTGTACCCTGTGTGGATGAAAACGTGTAACATAATAGCAGGAGGAGAACCATAGCCTGAGGCAGTCCAGTTGTACTCTCGTGGTCACGGCCCAGGAAGCAAGTGTATCTGGAGGAAACCTGAAACAACAATAAAGTGCCTCTTTCACGGCTGTACTCTACAGAAAAGGCTCAGTCACATGGCAGAGTCCTCCACTGACAACTTTGCTCCACTCTATAGGATCCATACTTGCCAGAGACTATATGAACACGGCGCCTTTCTGGAGGTATGGCTCGTGCATGTGCCCGTGTGTGCGGTTACATGCCGCCTGCATGCGTCAAACAGCTCTATTTGAGGTGGCAGGCACAGGTGCGCTAACGGCATGGTGGGCTTCAGGTTATTGGCCAACAGATGGAGCGGAAGGCGGGGTGTGCTGGGAGGGTGGGGGTGGGGTGGCTGTAGGGTGTGGGAGTTAGTTAGTGGAGGGACAAGTATTTCTACTGTTGGTTTGGGAACTGGCATGCTTGAGTTTTCCATCCAGTCTGCTGGACATGACGCCAAATATAAACCAGTTGTGAAACCAGGATTCCGGCATTTAAAGGCTACTAACTGACAAGATCTCCTTCATGTGGTTGTGGCTATATCTAGGTCCCGCTGACGTTGGCATCTTCAGCTCTCGATGTTTTACTACTGCAAGTTTACTGGGACTTTCTTTGATCCTGACTTTCATATAACCGCCAAACAGCAGCTATAATTGGAATAGATTGACGGGCCAGGCATTACTTTTAAGGCTTTATCATCAACTATTATCAGCATTTAGGAATATTACGTTATGTAATTACTGTTTGCATCACTGACAGTGTTCTGCATGGCTAGCAATGCTGAAGCCCACGGTTGAGCATTAATCACACCTTTGCCAATCATTGCAGTGGCAGGTGGGTAAGTCACAAAACATTGCAATTTGGCAGCATTGTGCCTTCAAATGAAAGAAAAAAATTTGATCATAAATATTAATACAGAAACTAGTAGAAAAAGGGTGTGGGAAAACAGGAATGTCAGAGGTTGGGCAAATCAGCCCTTATCAAGTTTAATACTATGGTCCCTCTGTAGGGCTCATATTTTCCATTAATCTGCACCGCATGAATACTAATAGCCCCTGTGCTTTAATGGCCCTGCCCAAATCCCTGTATTTGATTTCCACTTCTCAAAGTGACCTTTTCCCCATGTTAATGGGCTTACCTGTGCTAGATCATGTAGGAGCATGAGAAGGGACGGGCCGACATCGTTACTGCATCTCATTCTGTCTAAGGAAGATGTCCATGTTTTAGTCTGACACTCGAGTGATCAGACACAAAAACAAGTGTCTGACATTAAGTCACTAAGCACCCACCCTACTTTTCCATCTCATTTAGTAGTATATTATGAAAAAAAAAGGGAGCTGCCAAGGCAAAATGACCCACTAAATTCCATTTTTGTTGAGTGAGCCAGATAAGCCATTGGGTGGTGCTCAGTCTTTTAGTTGGAAGTTATCACCTTGTCAGGGAAGGTTTCAGTTCATTTAAAGTTTGAGTTTTACACCGCATAAATTTCTAAATCCCCCCATTTCTTCTCCAAACACAGCATTTGGTAATAGTATTGCTGTTGTTCTTTTTTGATGTCTTTTTGCCGGCTGTTCTTCGGTTTTGCTTTTACCTGTGTGTACAGCGCAGTGCTTTCCATGAACATTGTTTATTTTTTAAGAAATATCTCCTTTCCATTCCTAATTTGGTTCTTGTTTGTTTGCCACCTATGTACTACTATTTTTGCAAATTCAGTCTGATGATATATTTGTCTAGCATGCAAACGGCAACACGATGCCTTACAAGGTTATGTGCAAACAAGCGCTGCATGCGCTTCACTGAGCTAATTAACTTTTCTCTTTTTTCTTCTCTTCCTAAACATGTACAATACATTCTGTTAGCGGCTCGCACTTTTGGCCTTCATCATAATTGATATAGAACCTTTTACAGTCTTGTTATAAATATGGAGCTCCTTCAAAATGTATAAGTAAAAAACAAATAAATTGTCTTGAATCACAGAGTGTAAACTGGAAAATTGTGTTTCAATTTCTTAACCCTTCAGACAAAAATTATCTTAAATGCATGGGACACTTCTTTCCTCTCCATCTAAATCACAAACTCCTCGTGTAAGTCTTTTGTGCTGAAGGCACAGCAGTGAAAAAGGGAAATGTAAGGTCTGGCATCCTCACTTTAAATTGTTGTTTCAAGTTCCTTAAAACATCATCAAAAATCACTTTTAATGGGTTGTGCTGAGAATGTACATTAATTCCACCTGTCTTGTCAAAATGATACTACATTTATTAAAAATAAATGATGGTTGTTTTATAATCACATGTCAGAAATCCCCAGATCTAAACAGCTCTTGAGTGATTCTAAAGGTGTCCACTGCATTCCTCTTTAATCTCCTTTGGTTTTGACCCTTCTCACCTGTTTTGGAGCTGTGGGACATGCAGAGGTCTGTCATCAGGAACCTAGTCTTGGCCTCCTCCGTCTCTCGTTGTCACATTGCCCATCTGTGCAGATGTCAGGACCCCCGGGCCCTGTCAGTGACAGATCTATGAGAGCCTCTGACGTCCCCACAGGCTTTAAGGTGAAAGGGGTCAAAACTTCCCAGTGAAACAGCCCCCTTCTCTCTAAATGGATCTCCTTTAGGGTCCCTCATGGGATCCTTCATTTCCTTCCCTAGTAATAGAATGCATGTATGAAGTTGAATGGATGGGCTATGTTGCTGACAGGATGGGATATGGCATATTTATGATGCTAGTAGAAAATCACAGGCATTTCCAATTAGGCTATCATCTCAGAATCCATGCATTTATGTGTAGGATGCAATGGGATGTAAAGATATATAGCTGAGTCAAACAGATTTGCTCATGCAATATTGAAGCATCATTCTCGATTACTGTGGCTTGTACAAATCAGATGATATCCATTATGTTGGAGTATTTGTAGTTGTTATTGAGATAGTGCCCCACAAAAGATGATTTACACATGAGGCCTGTCAGTGTCCTTCTGTGTTTTTGTTTCCTTTTAGTGGAATTCCGGTTAGATGCCCATGTGTATTAAGTAGCTTTGAGGTGAATTTGAAAGTGAATATTAGATGAGATTCTAGTGTTTTAAGATTTTATTTAGCAAAAGAATATATGTAATTGTGATATAGAATCCCCCAGGTGCTGAAGTTTCAATTTCAATTAAAAGTTGTTGTTTTTTAAATATGCTACTTTTTGTCTATCAAGTCTTTGTTTGGTTTAATTATTTATCCTTAATCATGAATATTATTGGGAAACTTGTAAAATACCCATAATAGGGGAAGCACATTTCACTCATATTCCTTTGGAGACATTTTGTTGAGTATACTTCACTTAAAGGAGCATGTATTTGATGTCTTGATGACTAATGCAAACCTTAAGCTGCAGTCACAAAGGCTGGCTAAAATATAACAAAGTCACATACCAAGTGAACTTGGTAATACAAGAACAGATGTGGTAATCATCTCATTTGTTTCAGATTTACTCTTTATTTATCCTGATGATAGTTGGCGACTACTGATTGGGTTGTAAATATCAGCTGCCATCAGTGTTTTTAAGATTGATGAATATTGTAAGATCGAAATATTTATATATTTATTAATTTTTTCCCTTATTTTTTTGAGGTAGCAAGATCAAGACCGAGTTAATTTTGCCCAGGACATATTAAGGTTCTTCTTTTATATGGCTCTGAGTGCTGGAGCCTAAGATATAGGAAACTTGGATGTCTTTCATAACACCTAAGATCTGAAATATCTACTGGCCCAAAATATAAAAAAAAAAAATAAAGAATTGTATAAGAAGTTGGACAGTAGGAATGTTTTGAGTGAAATTAATAATCACATGCTGTGATGGCTTGGCCATGTCCTGAAGATGCCCAATGACAGGATAGTCATTGGGCATTTGGCAAAGTCATCATGAGTTGGACTCCAACTGGAAGAAGCTAGAGGCCAAAAACCACCTGGCAAAAGACTGTGATGAAAGAGTTGGGTTCATCATGGGGCAACACGCAAGCCACAGTTCAGGACAGGGTTGGGTGGCAAAGCAATATTGAGGCCTTATGTACCCAACAGGATGAAAAAGTTGAGTGAAAGGACATTTCAACAAAAAGCTCAAGTGCAGAACTCTTGCGATGATGTGAAAAAATGTGTCATGTGGAGTTTGGCAGTTCATCCAACTGGCCTCACCGCAAGCAGTCCACGTGTAACCACATTAGCCCAGGACCTCCACATCCAGCATCTTCACTCTCAAGATGGTCTGAGACCAGACATCTGGACAGCTGCTGTAGCATTTGGTTTGCATAACCAAAAAATTGCTGTACAAACTGTCTTAAAGCATGACCTCACTGCAATTCGTCATCATAACCAACTTGAGTGGGCAAATGCTCACATCCAATGTCCCTAATTCAAACCATTAGCTATCATATTTATTTGTCTCCCAAGACACAACAAATCCAGCCATTGTTTTAGCACAATAAATGTTAATAAATAAATAAATTTCTTTTTGTTCTGTGTTCCTTTTTCAAATTAAATTGAAAAAGAAAATCATGCTGAGAAAAGGGATCCCCCATGGATTTCTACTGCTGCTGCACCCCTCCCAAAGCTCTCTGGTGCCCCTTTAGGGAACATCAACCCACACTTTGAACGCTGAACAACCATAGCCAACCTGACATGACTGCAAAGTCTTTTGGACTTCAAGAGGGCCAGGTCTTAAGTCTCCACAGCTAAGATATGGATATTTGGCATTCAAAACACCACATCAGCTCATGGATTGTTGTCGAGACACAGGCCCAGGGCTGGGTCAGCACACCACCCCTAACCTCCAGAGCCAAAGCCCTTGGGCCTTTACCCATCACCATCTTCATTCACTTCCCCCGCACTCATTTTCGATTAGTTTTCCTCATCTCACTCTCTTTGTCTCCTCCAATTCTCTCGGCATTTTCCCCCTCTCTTGCCTTTCTTTATGCATACCCTACTTTCCCTCTTTTTCATGTTGGCCCACCCACATCTTACTTTTACTTTTTTCCCTTCAAGGCCAGTCTTCATCACAGCCCCTCTCACAGCCCACTCATCCATAGGCCCCATCCATCACCATCATGCAGAAAGAAGAGAGACAAGGAGGGGGCTACTCAGACGTTGAGCAAAGACGAGAGAAGAAGAAGAAAAAGAGATGTGGAAGATCCACAAAGGCAGAAACTCAGCATCAGATAGACAGATGCAGAAAATGATGGCACAAATGGGGGGGGAGTACTCAAGGATGTAATAAAGAGATTAAATGGGACACAGGGTTAACCACAAAAAGAGGATGCACTTTTTGGTGAGACAAAGCCAAGGAATTCTCACTATATTCTGATGTATTAAACTGGTCATCTCAGTATGCTGCATCAAATGGAATCATTTTATAACAAAGCAATGGTTCAGGGTCTGCAGAAATCAGTGGTAGGTATTGAAGATTTTGATTTCAGTGTCTTGCTTTGTCTTCTTGTTTGTGCTCAAGGCTGTGACCTTTTGACAGGGTGCTCTCTCTTTTGTCAAACACGCCAGCGGCAAGGCTAGCAAAACCAGCCCTGCACCAAGAGTGATAAAGATGTTATACACACTGGCAGACACTTTCTGAAAGATGTACGATTATTTTAAAGTACTCCCACCAAATGCAACAAAGTCGGTCGATGGGTGAAAGAAAGAAAGAGAGAGAAATATGTTTTAGAGGAAAGAGCAAGCTGGCTGAAGGGGAATCAAAGTCAGGCAACGGGTCCCAGCACCATCCTCCAGCTATGCCTGGAGGCCTCGATGTCTAGCTGACATTGTCTATATCCGTCAGTCAGAAAATAATGGGCTTTAGAAATCGACCTATGCGCCTCGAAACCTCAATCAGCTCAGATGAATTTCATACAATCAGACAAAATTGATCAGTAATAGAGTAGTCAGCTATGATTCCCCCCCCCCATCTGATCATAGTATGTGACGCATGTAATATTTCATCATACCCCGATGCGATATTTATAATGTACCCAGAATTGCATGTTCTAGTATTTGCAAGGCTACAACAATGATTAATAATTTTACTTAATTCTTAATGCCTCATAAGTTCATACTATAGTGTCATAAAATTGATCAATAATGCAAAGTAATTTTGATGTGATGAATTGCACTGTAATTAGTATGTTGGCTCCAAATGTATGTGTAGTTTTTTAGAGGCCGCCTTTAATCTTGTGTGTCCCTTTTCCTTTTTCTGTCTTTCTGTTTTCAATCTCTTCTTTGTAGTGCCACAAATATAATTAATGGCAGAGCGCAAGGAAGCATGTTACTGGTTTATGGATTTTTGATGGTAATCTTCTGGATTAATTATGTGATATATGTGCCTTGTTAAGGTAATCGGCCTCGGGTAAATACAATGCATGAACTTTGATAGCGAACTGGCAGGCATTTCTCCCCTGCTTCCCTAAATCAATTTGCACCGTTCCCCAAGTCATTCCTGCATCGTTTCACACGGAGATACTGCCAGGTATGAAGGTTGCACATTCACTGAAATAGCCAAAAGAGGGTCAAATGATTACAGTGATTACAATGATAATGGCATGGTAAAACCCGTGCAATCACTCATCAGCTGTATTATAATAGACACCTCGCACACCAGTATGTTTAGATGCATTTATACTGTAAATTCAGTTTCATCAACATGGAAATTGGATTCGGGGGTGGGATTGATATCATGCACATGTGGAACAGCCAATTCATTTGGATGAAAATGGGCTGGAGTGTGTGCGTGTTTGTGTGTGTGAGTCCACAGATGAGTACACAAATGGCATCTGTGTGTTTTTGCCTGTGAGGTGAGCTGGTATGTAATGGGAGGCAAACAAGCTGGCAGGGATAGTAAAGAATGCGTTGGGACTGTGGACACCGACCCCACTGCCGGCAGACAGTCAATCTTCCTCGCTGCATCACTGAAAATGCCACTCAGCTACCAAGGTTGTTTAGCGAGTAAACATGCCTCTGGCCACCATGCATCCAAAGGTGCATATTTCTCAATGTATAATGGGGGAGCGGGAGAACGTGAATCGGGCTTTTCTGCGTTCCTGCCGATCTCCCACGTAACCAGCTGATAGGTTTTTGGGCACTTTTTGAAGCATTGCTCGCGCCCCCCTCCACACACACCATCACGTCTCCACATACAGGTCATGGTGAGGAGGAAAAGCAAGGAGATATTTTCTGATTCCTCCGTTCCTCCAGGGTCCCTGTTGACAGCTTTGATTTGAGTGCTGTGGTGGCAGAGGTACTCCCAGGGCCTCATCTGTACCAGTAAATCACCTGACTGTGTGTGTGTGTGTGTGTGTGTGTGTGTGTGTGTGTGTGTGTGTGTGTGTGTGTGTGTGTGTGTGTGTGTGTGTGTGTGTGTGTGTGTGTGTGTGTGTGTGTGTGTGTGTGTGCGTGCGTGCGTGCGTGCGTGCGTGCGTGCGTGCGTGCGTGCGTGCGTGTGTGCGTGTACAAGATGGGACATGTAATGTGTGACTGAACATGTGTGTTTATGGTTTAGCGTGTCAGCTGTGGTTAGCAGTCCGCTGATTTGCATCATGCAGTTTCTGTCTGTTTTGTCCCAATATAATCTTAAAGAAAATGAAAATAATGTGACACGTAGCGCTTTGAATAAGCAGTAAATGTTATGAATAAATGTTTACATTTTCACATGTTCAGATGTGTACAGATTTCTTCGGTTTGCACAGGCCTTGTGATAAAAAAAAAAATGATTTACTACTTTTCCTTTTAACCAAATTAAGCAAGGACAAAAGTGACAGAGGACCGTGTGTTGATCTAATACCACCACACTGATGTAGATATACAAAATGGATTGAACTGACAAAACCTATTTAGGCCAAAGCAAGCTTTTGCTGATGACTGAACATGGCTGCATGGTCTCTCACAGTTGAATGCGACAGGCCCATAAATAAATGTGAGCATTGTTCAAAGAGACATGGACTTTTATACATGGGGTTATGATTCCTTTTGGGGAGGATTTGTTTTTATTGGATATAATTTTGAGGCTCATCCCTTTATTTGTAGTAGAATAATAAATTATGAAATCCATCACTAAGTTGTATGAGTTGTTGTCTGAGTTTGTACAATTTTAGTGAACATGTTTTGATTTTTGATTGTAATTATCTCAAAAGTAGTTCGTCTGCATTTTAAGGCACAGATGGGATTTTCTCATAGCTGTTGCACTCTCGCTAACCTTTAGTATGTCATTTAGAGGGGAACCACACTACATCTCAGAGTATGTATCCAGGAACCTTGTTGTCAAGCCAGGCTGTTGGGAAATCTACCAACCATGAACAGGTAGGCCATTTTCCCTGTTGCATGCTTTTGCTGTAGTGTTCCCAGGCAGACAGTAACATTGTTAGTGGCGGACCAGGTTTCTCTCACTTGTTCTCTTTCTCTGCTTCGCTCTCTTTGGTCTGGTAGTCACTTATTGGGACTTCTGGGTTTGACAACAGTAGACACACACACACACACACACACACACACACACACACACACACACACACACACACACACACACACACACACACACACACACACACACACACACACACACACACACACACACACACACACACACACACACACACACACACACACACACACACACACACACACACACACACACACACACACACACACACACACACACACAAAACGAGCATTCCACTGCCCCAGTGGAGCTCAAGGCCATTCACACAGCCCCTGGGCGTGCTAGAGACTCCGATATGGCCTACTGGTGCGAGCCACACGTGGCTAGCACCATTGTCCCATATTAATACACTATCGACCCACCCAGACATGCTTTGTCAATGGAAGGTGCCGCCATACCAGATTTTCTCTGGACCGTATTGATGTGGGGGCACCGGAGGAAGGCAGTAATGGATACATAGTCGGCAATAAGAACTTCAGCCAGGCTTGGGGAACAGACGAAGAGATCTTCCCTTCCCTCTCTCATCCCATAATCTTCAAGCCGCTGGAGGGGCCTATAGAAAGCATCCTTGCAGTCTCGTTTCTCAGACCCGAAAACATTGCCTGGGATGTCCACAGAGGTTTAGGGTTGCTATTTCAGTTTCTGGGCATGATGGATTATTTCTCGCATCTCCTCCTCCTGTCGCCAGCCATGCATCTCAGCCACCGTACTGATTTGGCAAATACGAATGTATATGTTTATAGATATAAAAAAATTTGTGGGGTGAGGGGAGGTTTATCTCAGCACTTTGCTGTCCCCTGATGCCTTATTTATCTGCAAATATCTCCAGACAGCCATGTCAGGGATTTATGTGAAGGTGACAATGCCAGAACGAGCTGTCCAACTGTTTCAGTCAGCTCCATATCAGAACTGTGTGGAAATAAATGGAATGGATAGAGCACAAAATAAAAATCCTCAAATTAAAGCATAATGTCAAAAGAGCTTGTTGTATTTTAAGTAAGTACTTATTTTGAATCATAGCTACCTTATTGATATTCTCATATGTTGTGTTTTTGAAATACATGGTTTGGAATTCTTTGTTAAAATCCATAAATACGTCATTTTAAAATCATCCCTTCAATTCTGGTAATATACCAGAAGTGTCATGTTTTACGATTGTTGAGAAGAAACAGATTACCTGGAGAAATACTATGCAAGCAGAGAGATCACACATGGAGAGGCCCAGCCCATGTTTGAGCCTGCAACGTCCTCACTATGAGGTGGGAAAGTAAACATGCATACTTAAAATGCCTATCAAAATCTATCTAAATAAAAGTTCTATGCCTATTCTCATTTGTCCAATTAGGAGGCATCTCAAAGCAATCAAATAAGGTCGAGTGAACTTGCTCATGTATCTTGGAATATGTTTTGAACCTTGTCCAAGCGGCTTCTTCAGTTCATGTTGTTGCCTTTACTGGACTGGCTATTTTAAAAGTTTTATATTTAATATTATACAGCAAGCTACAACCCAAGTTTTTGTGATATCATGGACAATAACTACTTCTTGTTTCGCACAAATTAACTTTACAAGCATAAATTAATGGGGGATAAAAGTTAACTAACTGAAAAACTGGAAAAGCTACTCAATACTGTCAACAGTCCCACATAAATTGCATCACTTAGTCTGAGATAGTATTAATTTCTCAAAATATTGAAAGATAGAAAAAAGTCCTCACTATTTTGGTTTGCTTCATGCTTACATTAGTAATCCTGAACACCAAACCCAACAGCTGAAAGAAAACAATACCAGAAAGGTGATGTGTTCTGCAACATACGTTCCCAAACAAGTATGTGTGCTGCAATAAATTCAACCGAATGCAATATAGAATATAGAAGCTCAAAAGGCTGTGTGTGGTCCCATCACAGCTCTTTGGTTGGTCCTGCATGTGTTTACGCTCTCCTATTGAATTGAGACCTATTCAACCATTGGCGATGGTGTGCGCCAGAGTTCAAACGGCAGTGTTCACACTTAAAATGAAGCATGAACCTTTTTAATAAACCTTTTGATTTATTCATGTCATTTCATATTACTGGTAAAATACTGCTATTCACTAATGCCTTTCAAACCTAGAATATTTTTTTCCTCAACTCTGTGAAACCTTAACCTTTGAAACTAAAACAATGATTTTAAAGCAAAATATCCGGCTCTCATCTGAATGGTTTGTGGCCAAATCAGGATCAGGCTGCCTATTTTTAGCAAAAGCTCTAATAATCCTGCTGCTTGTTATCTGGCCAGCATCAAATGACAGACCAATAGGAAAAAAAAGCTTGTAAATAATGAAAAGACTCAAGAACCTAAGAAGCAAAAGACAAGGGTTGTCAAAAGTCTTGTGATTCCTTCTCAGCCGTCTGTTGCCCCCAAGCTGCCTGGTGTTGTCTGAGCTTTAGGTGCCGAGCTCTATAATTGGGTGGGATCTGTTCTTTTGGCTGAATGCCTGGCTTCCTGTGGAGGTGAGGCTCCGCCTGCCTTGATTGGGGAATCATCCTCGTTTGGAAGGAAGAGTTTAATATCCAAGGCTTGTCAGTGCTCGTCTTTCTTCCTCTCTACTGGGCACTCAGGACCTTGTGGTTTTTCTTACTTTGTGTTTTCCCTCCAGATCGCCTTCTGTTAAGTTAAGCATGGTGTTCTACAATAAGCCTTGATAGATTAGCCAGGGGTTCTACACAGACCTTTCTTTGATGTTGTTACCTGAGTGAGATGGTCACAACCCTCTGCTTGAGGGGCATGGGGGTTGGAGAAGAGTGCCTGTAACTATTAGGTTGCTGGCTTGAATCCCCAGACTGCAAAGACATTCCTCTGTGATAAGTGAAAGCCACAGCTTGTTCCCTCCACCCCTGCCATCACTGTGGGCCTTTGAGCAAAACCCTAAAACCCAAAAGCTCCCTGGGAGCAGCACAGTGGCTGCCTGCTGCTGTTTCAGTATGTATTAAATGCAGAAGGCAAAATTTGCTGCTCTGCTGTGTACAGGTGACAAATAAAGGACTTGGTTCTTGGTTTATCCTTCTTTTGCTTAAAAATGATCTGATTTAGGTTCAAAAACAACTTCAGCAGTCGCACATCTTTTTTGCTGTACAATTCATTGTAAGCCAAAGGACTCTTTTTTCACAAGTTTCCTTGATTTTGTACAGTGTCTGTCTGTACTTTCCAGCATTTTCATTTTTACAACCTTTTGTGACTTCCTTAGTGGCCCATAATGCCAGTTTTATTGATCTCAAGTGAAACACGAGGAGAGAAATGAGAACAACAGCTTAGCAGGTTAGAATGCAGCTCCGAGAGACGAGCATTATGTTTCCCCACAGTTACATGTATCGCAAAACTGTTCAATGCATACACAAGCAGCGAGTCTGGTCACTGATCCAAGATAAGACAGTCCCTTGGTGTTACGCTGCGTGCAGCAGGCTGACGAAGAGAGGTCAGCCTTGCTGCCAGGTTAGGACTCTGTAACCAAGACCCCGTCCTCAGGGATGTGGGGTGACATCCCACAAGAGCTGACTTTAAAGCTTCAGGTGGCGTGAATTCCCACCGCTGCGTTTTCTGCTGCAGGAGGACAGATCACTAGATGGATGGATGGGTGAAAAGATAGAGGGACACAGCAGAAAGAGCCAACAATTTCATTTCCCATCTGCCACGTTAGTGCAGCATCAGCAAGCATTTCATTCCCTAACCTATTTTGGTCTCTATTCGAACTTTTTCTTTTTTTTTCCCCCCTCCCCCATTGGGTATCTCCCATACTCCCATATCAGCATGTTTCAATCAGCGTAAACAGAGGTTACGTGAGTTTTGAGACGGGCAGGTGGCGTTCAGCCCTCACGCAGAGACACCCAACAGACCTTTCTCTTAATCTGAAAGGCCGAATGATGAGTCAGCATGAGAAGAGCGAGGTGCTGGAGTGAGAGGTCTGGCTTATCGGGGTGTCAGCCAGCAGCTGGAGGCTACATGCTGAGAGACCCTCGGTGGCAGCAGGGAAAAGGATTGGCTTCATTAAAACATCCGAAGATTGGGTGACATCACTGGTTCAGCTGATAAACCAGCTACGCCCAACTGTGGAGATGTGATAAAATGTCCAATGTTACAACTCCTGAGTAAAAAGTGACTCTTCACCCATCGGAAAACGTGAAATTTTGTCTTTGCAATGCAAAGCAATGAGCGAGTTAAATGCAGTTTACTTTTTAACAGTTTTGAATGGTTCTGGTTTTTCACCTGTCTCTGGAGAGCTTTCCCCTTCCACAACCAAAATGAACCCGATCACTTTAATGTAATAATTCCCAGCACTGAGGCATCATTACCGTAAAGGCAGAATGATACGCTGTCCGGGCAAAAATGGTGGAAATACAAGGGGAATAAAGTCACACAAACAGACAGCTCATTAATTTCCTCCGCCTGTTCTCGAGCCGAGCGACCTGAGTTTTTTTCACGTGGCGCGGTGGAAATTTACTGCTTTGACAGACTAACCAAGCGCGTTCCTCCTAATTTGTATCAGCTCAGATTTGTTTTTGTTTTGGCGTCATCTTTATTTTTTATTGCAAATTACAGAGTGCCCCAAGTAATCTGGTGGGTCCGCTGAATGCTAATGAGCTCCACACAGGACTTACTGTTCAGGGAATACGAGCCGGATGTTTATGATTATTGGAACTTTTCTCCCTCTCTCTCTCTCTCTCTCTCTCTCTCTCTCTCTGATGAGCTTCCTGATCATCATAAATCTTGAACCAGTGGTGTTCCTCGAGCATCGCTGCTGATCTTGTAATCTACTGTACCTCCCGTGCAACCAGTTTTAGTGTAAAATGGGGAATGCATCTTTGGGGAGTGTCAGAAAAAGGTCAGGAAATTTTCAGTGGGAACATAAATCTGCTCGAAGAACAGCAAAAGGAAATTAAATGTATTTTTTTGCTCCACAATATACTTGTCCTGAGGTAAATAACAAACCGCTGTGTGTTTATACTCTTGTCAAGTGGCGATGGAAAACACTTGGGCTCTTGTACAAGATTTGAAATTCTTACTGATCTGAATGAGATTTGTTAGATAAATTTACCAGCTGTAATGAATGTCCAACAGTCCTGAAGCATCAATCCTACTACATACTGTGGCATTTAAGCATGGCTTCTTTTAGAAAAAAAAGAAGAAGAAAAAAAGTAACAGTAATGTTATTAAATCTGCAGACGCATTTCGAGAGGTGGAGACTAATCAAATGATTCCAAAAACTCGTCAAGGTTACATGGACAGATGCAACGCTAAATTAAATTTCACACTGTCGCTGCTTGAAGGAAGATTAAAAAGCACTAAATAGAGTTCACCTCATCTGCAGCTGCTATAATCATCTCGGTTTATCCCTGCAAGGAGCGTGTTGTTTTATTTAACTTCACACTCTCTCTAATATTGTCCATCTTGATTTCAACTGAAAATGTCCCGTCTTTATTTTCATTGCTTTACACGGCGTTCGGGACCGCCTTCGCCTCGCAAGCGATTAGATATGTACATGGTCCGTGATTCAATGAGCAACGAATACAAATAAATTTGCCACGCTACAAATGCGATACACCACTGTGCAATGCCAGTTCAATATGAATCAGTTCAGTGACGGTATGGCATCAGTTCAGCTCGGCTCAGATTTGGTAGGATAGGATTTGATGTTTTTACTTGTTTAACGGATTAACACACAATATTTATTTTAATCACTGAATCAGAAATAGCAACAGATATGTGCGCTGCCATAGCGAAGTGAAACACTTGGTAGCTCTTTATCCCGTCCCCAAGGAGGATAAATGCTTCACTTCTGCAGATGGGGTGTTTTTCAGCTTGATTCTAGGGGCTGTGCAATCCATCTAAATTTGGTATTTCCAACAATGCAACTATATGTGGTTGATGGCCTTATAAATAAAACTGCTGGTGCAGTCAGTAATTTCCTTCAACAGGAGAGTTGGGCTGTTTGAGTTTTTTCTTAAGGCAGGTACACAGTGCACAATTTAGGCTGTCTCAAAAGAAAGATGGGCAAACATGGGAATACCTTTCGTTGTGGGGTAAAAACATCGGCCTGTATCCTGCAGGTGAAGGTAGAGTACAACCAGTCAATCAGTGGAAAAACTCAGAAAACACAGGCAGATTTACACATGTAAGCCAATGATTAACCCCAAATGCATGTTTTGGGATTTTTGGACAAAATACAGCCTCATCACAGAGTGGTTTTCATGTCCAAACAGGATATTTGTGGGGGAAAAGCTCGAACCACTACAAACAAAAATTACTTTTTAAACTAACCAGTTTTGTTGTTGTCATAATTACCAAAATATCTCAGCTGTCTTTAAAGATAGAAAATATCATCATCCAATGCATTTTTTTTTAGCTCACCTCTGTTTGGTTTTGGTGAAGTACTGATGTCACCTTTATCATTAGAAAGGTGTGTGTTGTTCACTAATCCTATTTTGCATATACACAGATGATTGCATTTCATTACGAAACAGCTTAGGTCGAGTCTGTGGTAGTGTTTTGTCTGTCCGTTTTTCTAAAGATGTATTGTAATGGGCTATGCAGTAATTAAAAATGGAGGACGAATGAAAGTGTATCTAAATATACTGCAACAAAATGATGGTCACTCTGAAAGACACACTCCAATGAATTTAAATAAATTGTGTAAACTTAAGTTTAAGAAAATCTCCATGCCTAAATATTTTGGGCTTCTGTGAAAGTGACTTTTTAGTACTTTTTTAATAGAATCGAAAAGAAGATTAAGTAACAGCTTCTAAAAACGGAGTCATTCTTTTCAATCTGGAGTTTGCATTGTGTTCAAGTTGTTGCAAGATTGGGCAATAAGGCTTTTCAGACAAATGCTTTTTGTATTGTGACCTAACTAATGTTTCTCTTCAAAGTGTAGCCTGCAGGTCTTTCAAAAAGTAATTTTACCTGGCAGCTTAACCAGAACAGATAAGGAGAGATCATAAAACTTGCAAATCGTTTGGAACTAATGTTGCATTTTTGCAAATGACTATTTTCCATTTGCACTGTTAATCTTTACACATAACTGTCTCACTTCCTTGACTTTTTTAATGTTTTCTTCTTTCCACTCTTTTTTTTTTACTGCATTCATTTTAAATTAGATCCCAGACTCCATTTAAATCTTTCCCCAGGCTTTGTCATTGTCAGCAACACTGTATTTGTTGTGTTCACAAACTGAAGAAAGTTTAGCTTATCACGCTCTGGGTGACGTCACCAAACGACGCAGGTGACACAGGTTACAGATTAGTCTTTGAGATTAAGCATTTCTCCGGTGTTAATCTGTGGAAAACCAAACAAGAATCCATCATGTACAGAGGGCATCATGTGCAAGTTTGTTTGAATGAGACACAGAAGTCCTCGTGCTGTTTTATGTGAGGGGTGTACATGTGTCAACGCCCACACGTGTGTGAGTGAGGGAGATTTTGAGCAAGGCGTCATTGCACTTGTGCACATCATTAGTATGCATAGGAATGTGACTGATGACTTCCATTAACGGGAGTGAACTAGGATTAGGCCCCCTTCAGTGTTGCCGGCTTTCACCTTTACTTTATGCCAATTATTTTTTTTACCGACATGTTTTCCTCAAGGTTGACCCTATCACTCTAGATGGGCCTTTTCTTTCTTTCTTTCTTTCTTTCTTTCTTTCCAGAGGGTCCATTCAGACCTGGCGTTGACATGCGTTTCGGATAATCTGATCACATTCTGTTTCTATGTCTGTTACTATGTCTGTCACTTACCCGGCGTGCAGGTATGATTCATCCAGCTTCAATTGGACGGAATCTTCTGCCCAGGCCACTAAACGGCATTATGTCTCTGCAGACCTCCTGGCACGGCTATCCATGTTCTTTTCGGGGTTTTTTTGCGGTGTGCATTGATGACGACTACATATTACAAATGACATATTTTCCTGCGAGGCCACTGTGCTGGGACGCATTTGTGGCACATGCTGTTCTCACGACAAAGTCTATGTGATCAGGTGCAAGAGGGTGTGTGTGTGTGTGTGTGTGTGTGTGTGTGTGTGTGTGTGTGTGTGTGTGTGTGTGCGTGTGCGTGTGCGTGTGCGTGTGCACGTGCGTGTGTGTGTTGTGATGTGTTAGGTAAACAAAGGATGGCTCCTTTTATTATCAATGAAGCATAACCAAATCAATTTATAAACAGCCTTATCTGTTCACAGGAACGCCGGTAGCACAGGAGCGATTAACTCTCAACAGCCGTTAACTCTTTGCATACAAAACCACCATCGCTAAGCCATTTAAGCAATGGAGGAAGATGGGATGAAGTTGAGGGGGTGAGGAATGAACTTCATTTGTCCTCATGTGTATGCAAACACACACGCATGTGTGTGAATTTGTTTGGAGAAAATCTCAGTGGTGGCCTGTAAAGTAAATGCAAGGAGATATATGCTTGGGGGTTAGAGAGAAGGAAGAGTGAGTAAGAGTGGAGGAGGAGTTTGGGGGGTGGGTGGGTGGAGGAGTGAATTTCAACATGTCATTTCTGAAATTGAGTTTTGATAACTGACAATTTGTTCAGCTAGTGAAATGTCAAGAGTCCAAAAAGATTGATGAAGTGCATAATAGATGTCTCAGATTGACTCTCCGCTGTGGGCTTGAGTCCCACGCACGCATCAGACCACCGAAACGATACAGAAATGAGATCTCTCTCTCTCACAAACACACACTCGCATACACGGACACGCAGAGAAACACACATGCAAACAGACACGTATACTTGACTGCTGGAGAGCACCTCTGATATGGAAAACTGGTCCACATCAATTTAGTTGGGGGAGATGTGATTTCTGCCTGAACACGGAAGTGTCATTCAAATGATGGTGGCCACTGACTGAGGGCTTGTAGATTTATTAGGAGGCTGAGTCCTTGTAATAGTCTGTGTGGCTGCATATAGGATCACATTAAGGTAAGGTGTATTTTTCAGATTACCACTGATGTGCTGTGGAAAATCTTCATTCACTCACACTGGACTTCCACTGGTCCAGTGTTTGAGCTGCAAACTTATATTATTGTTGTTGCTGTCATGCTGAGCTTATGCATCTTTTCTTTTTTTTTTTTCACACATATTGCGATGCTCATATAGAGGGTATACCTTTGGACAAGTTGGGACATTGGAATCCTTTTCCTCTCCCACATATTGCAGTTTCTTCAGCTGAAAACAACCATCAATCAAGCTCTAGGACTGACACAACAGACATTTGCTGTGCCAACACAAATTGACTGCATGTCCACTGTATGTGTAGCAGCTCAGAGGGAGCTCCAGATTTACAGACACTTGGGTGATTTCTCTCATTCTCTCTTGTACATACTGAAGTGGAGACGTGCAATTCAGAACAGCTGTATGTTTCCATTGACGCATGCACGGTGTTGATGTATATGTAGACTCAATATCTGTCACCGTTAGTCAACATTATTGTCCAAACATTGTAAGCTTCTTTTTTTTTCCCCTCATTATTTCTTTCGCAAGTAGCAAGTAGGATATATTAACCATTTTCCACGAGTACCTACTCGACCCAACTATACTCGGCTTGCCTCACCTTTACTCAACTCAGTTTTGTTCATTTTCCATTACAATATAGTACCACCGCAACGCACCGGCCAATCAACAGCCTGCGTCTGCCAACGTCACAATGTCTTCTCGTCTCAGCTCGCTTAGAACTGAGCAGGTACCACAAAAGTACCTGGTGGACTAACACGTTGAGTAGGGCTGAGTAGGTACTAGTGCAAAAGTGCTATATGTGACCCTCTGAGAGATGAAGTATTGTCCAAGCACTATTCAAGGCTGTGATTGCAGAACAAAAGGGAAACTTGTACACTATTGCAAAGCTGGTTAATGGCAAGAGTCATTGTATCACCTGTGACTGTTTTTCAGAAAACCCAATAATGCTGGAGATGAAACAAGTAAAACAATGAACCAAACGACTGAGCCAGTCTGAAGACACAAAGAAGCAGTTTGTGAATTCATGTGTGTCATTGGCATACATTTAATAAGGTCTGATTGAAGTCAACATGAAACAATTATTAAGGACCAACTTGTGAATATGACCTTAATTTGATCCAAATTAGGATATTCTGAAGCATTCAAACATCCTCGTATTGTTTTGAAAGTGAATATTAAACACTGACTTTAATAAAACAGGTATAAAGTTTCCATAAAGAACAATACTTCAAGATACACCAACAATAGCCAATATATTTTGCTATGGCTCGTAATGTGTTTAGAAAAGAACAAATGTATTGCCCTTATCTACACTTCGAGTCCTACAAACCTTTGTCTACATAATCTTGAGAAGATTTTAATAATCTAACATGCTAATGTGGAGATGAATATCGTGTGTTAGGATGCTGTCAGCCCTGTAATGATAAATGTAACTTATGAGAAACAGAATAAGAATAGTCGCCCTTCAGACCTTTCACTGCATTAATCATGGTCAGAACCGCCATGTCTATCAATAATATGCTATTGTGAGTTTAAATAGACACAGAATAACGTTTTAATTCTCTTCATTAAGTTTGCATGTAGATGGAACAACTAATGAGGACACAAAGCACTCCATCAGTAGTTTTTTTTTTAATTTAGAAAATAAAGCAAGCATGCAGCAAGACTGAACATTTCTGAGGTGTGTATTTGTCTTGCTCAAGGGTGTGCCTCCCAAAGGTCACATGTGTCATTAAAATTAAGGCATCAATAGATGAAATATTTTCACAAAGGTGACACTCGCCCGTCTCGGAATAATTAGCCTCATTTTTATAGCAGGCAGGTCACTTAAAAGTCAATTCCAGTGATCACGCCAATGAATCTTTACACCGGGTGATATAAACTTGTTATGCTGTGGGTAAAATACCCCAATGCATAACATGCCTGAGTAATACCCCCCACTTTAGGAAGAGGTCCAACTTTTCCTGTTATCTTTGGGTGTCCTTTGTGGGTTGTGTGGATGCAGCCCTCCAATAAGCCTTGAGGATATTGGGAGCCATCCAGGAAATCTATCTGACATAACAAAGGAGTTTTGAAGAGCAAAAGCAAACAACCCTGACAGGGCTAAGGATTTAAGTTTCTCAAGAGTGTTTTTTGCATTGCTGATTGACTCATAATATATGACTTCAACTGGACTGCTGATCAGGGGTTTTGTATGAACAGTCAATGTTTGGTTGGTTCATTATTTGTGAGAGTGGTTCAACAAAATAATCACTCGGTAGTAGATCCTCAGCACGTTGAGAGTCTGGTGGTGGTTACAAAACTCAAGTATGTTACGAAGTTAGACACCATGTAAGATCGCCTCTCTTTGAACAACCTCAACAGGGAATCTGTGCTTTGGGGATCTTTGGAACAGACATGCTTCACTTGGTTCTGACTCCTTGTGCAGAGTCATGTCAACAACCAACGTTCAGGAATGCATCGTATTGTGCGACATAAGAAAAGCGTTATTCATATCATCAAAACATAGTCAATTGTTCTCCCATTACTTTGTATTATGGGCATGAGTTATTATCTGGTAAACTATACAAGCATTAATTCTTTGTGTTTTCAATTGTCTGGGTGATGACAATGTGCTTGTTGTCATCTAACTTTTTAGACTTTTAGAATTTTTAGAATTGTGGAATTGCGTGGATTGACACTTAAGATGGTGATTCTGGGATATATATATATATATATATATATGTGTGTGGTTAATTCTGTACACAAAGTCATTAAGTATGACATTTTTTCCTTTGATTAGAATTTAAGCTGCAGAGAGCTGAGGTTCTGCGTAAGGCTTCAGTGTCGCTCTCTGATTCGTTCTACTGTATGCAGAGTGTATCTCCAGCATAAACACACTATTAGAGTTTAGAGCAGAGGAGCCTGTGCAGCTCCTCTTATCTGCCAAGGATGCCTCTGATGGCTCCTGATTGAAATGCCGGCTCTGAAGTTCTGTGCTCAGCCACACGTGTAAACGCCGCAACAGAATGTAACTTATTCCCTCAAAGCGCTTGTTTTCTCTCCCCAGGCAACTGGAGATTAGTTAGTTCAAATTCTGGACGGGTGCTTTTTGAAGAAAGCCGTTTTCGGGGAGATGCGCGTGAAAAATTGGCAAGCAAGCATTAATATGTATAATTAATTTTGTTGTTATCCACATATTTGAGCAACGAATGGAGAGGCGCCGACTGAATCCGGAGCCCATGCTCATAGGAACCCAGGGACGGCATGTGGATCATTTCTAACATTTACATTCCAATTCAATTTGCTCAACTGGAATTATCTGGCTCCCCTTCATGGTGAAGATTAATTCAGTTTCCTTGTTGTTCATTTCTAAGTTTAATAACATAACCCAAAGGTATTTCTTTTTTCAGTGAACACAGACACTTTTGTTAGCCTTCTCTGCAGTTATTTCTGTCTCCTTGTAGATTTCAAATTTTGCATTCCCCACACATGAATATATTATAAATTCAGAAAAGTCTGATTATCATTGCATTCACTTCTGAGGCAACAGACAGAACTTGAGAAGACAATCAGTCTGTGTGGCAAGTAAAAAATGGCCTTGTAGTTCACAATCATTCTATTTTAAGTGCTACTATAAGTGTGCATGTATGTATAAACACATTGTTGTAGTGTGGAGACACACCAGCACAGAGTGTACACTCGGAAGAGTAGAAATCACAGGACAAATTACGAGTGACAAACACTGCATCTGCTCTTCCTTGTCTTCTCAATCAGGCTCAATTTGACACCTGCTTGTTGCAATGTGGTGCCACAAAGGAATTCAGAGTGATACACACAGAACAAGTTTCCAGGTGTCTCGAGGCTTCAGCAGCCGCCTCCGCTGCCGTGCATCTCATAGGTGGCTTGAAACATGCCAGGGTCGCTGGTCCCTTCCCTGCCACCCCCTCATCAGGATAATTAAGCTTTCTCAGCCTGCTGCACACAAATGGGGAATTTCTCCAGCCCCTCCAAGTTGTGGAGATAGTCTGCAAATTGCCTCTGATTCGCCACCTGATTGTGCTATGATTATGTTGTCACTGGATGCTGTGATTATGATGGCCCGTAATTGCTAGTGTGCATTAGCTGCTGCACAACGCCCCCCGATTTCTCTGTCTACCTGTCTATGTATCTATTGACTTGCTTTCTGTCTATAAGTCTTGTTTTGGTTTTTTTCACTTCACCTCTCTGTGTCACTGGTTAGTCTCAATTCCTTTCTTTTTTTCTTCTTCACTAATTCAGACAAACACACAATGATTCGAGTTTTAAAACACTTTGATGTTCTTTCAGGCTGGGTTGTGCGCTTGCTTATGATGCAGTCTGAAAATGATACTCCCCACAGCACTTTGCATCCACGCTTGATGTGTGCGCCTATGCCACAGAACTGAATTCATTTTAAAAACAATATTTGGTTTGTGATCAAACAATTTGATATGCTATTTGCTGCATGTATTTAATAATGGAAACGTAATTGCTAATTAGTAAAAAAGAATTATACATCATGACTACTAAGAGTCTCGGTGTGTGTGTGTGTGTGTGTGTGTGTGTGTGTGTGTGTGTGTGTGTGTGTGTGTGTGTGTGTGTGTGTGTGTGTGTGTGTGTGTGTGTGTGTGTGTGTGTGTGTGTGTGTGTGTGTGTGTTGTGATGAGATGGCACTGGGGGTATTGTTTTACAAGATGTACAAACACACTTGTCCAACACCCTTGCATACAGAATCTCTCCTCATGGCGTAGGGTTCTCATTTTCAGGAAAGACATCAAGTCACCTGCGGCAAACCGGCAGAATGTGCCGCTTCTTGGCACAGGGAAAGCCATTTGTTTGGGTGGTAAAACAGAGAGGTGTTTATTTGGGCTTGTTGGACTGACAGTGTCCCCTGTCAAAGTGACGCTTCAGCTGTCAGCACTTTTGAAAAAATGGGGACTAATTTGCATCTCATTAATACCACCTCCCCTCCCAGCTCTTCTCATAAAACTCTACTTTTCCCTTCCCTCCTTCTCTCTGAATTCCCTGGCTGTTACATGCCATGTTGCCATCTTTTAGCCAAACTCATTAAAAGACAGTACTTTTCTTGAAGTCCAAAGAGCGCTCTTGCTGCGCAACCCGAATGACTGATGGACATGTGTTTTTGCTCTTTTCAGGTCTGGAGTGCTTGATTAAAAAGGCATGACTTGGACCCTTGATGAGCATATGGATTAAAAGTGCTCAGTGATTGCCTGGCCATTCCCCCCACTCTAATTGAAAGCCTAATGTGCACCCACCACATATTAATTAAAACCAGGGGTTATAGGCCCTTGGGGCACACCATTTAGGTCTCTCATTAAAAATTAATAACCTCCGTTAATTATTATTATCGTGTTGTGAATCACGTCAGCAAATAAATAAGACAATGCTGCTGTCTTGCTTGAGAAATCCTCCAAACTGGAGGAGAATTGTGGAGGAGGGGATGTTGAGCTCATGAGCAGTGAAAACTACAGGATATATTGGGAAGTGAAAACTGAAAATAAAAATAAAAGCCTTAACTCATAGTTCACTCTGAACCTCATACGTTGTAAATAAGAAAGTAAGACTTTATGGACCTGTAAATGACAAACGCTTTGGACCTTGTACAAAAGTATCTCGCAGAGATGCTCTGCTTCAGGCATCTTGTAAGACCTGAGAAAAACTTTCATTTTACAGCCATTATTGCTCCAAAAGGCGGCCCACTAAACTCGATTTATCTAATTCATGGCACAGCAACCAGTGAAATGTACGAAAAAGCTCAGTAGGAAAACAATATTGAACTTGTCCCTGTGTGGACAGCAGATTTTCAGATGTGTACATTTGAAATGCCTCGTCTCTGCACTGGTCAATACGTTTACCTTTCTGTCCTCATCCATGGCCCTGGCTCACCTCTTCCTGGATTTTGTCTGCAAACTCCTGAAGCTGCTCGGAGCCTCTTGTCAGCATCACAGCATTTAGAGAGTCCTTCAACAGCACGAGGCAGGCTGCCCGGGCCCACAAGCAAGAGCTTGCAACAATAACAGGACAGCTGCAGTAATTAGTAGCCACTGTCATCAAATCACCTCAAGGTCCTACAACCACTGATCGGCTCAAAGTGTTTTTTTTTTTTTACAAAAGCATGAAACAAGGCACAAAAACATTTAATTAATTAAAACATATCAAAATTAAATAGAAGTGCTGAATCAAAGTTGTGAAAAAGCAAAGTAAGGACTGATTTCAGTGAGCTCACAGTGACAGCAGACCTCTGAGATGCAGAACGTTTCGACATGATGACTGAATGCTGTTTCACATTGTTCTGATAATAGGAATACAGAGAAAACTAGTCTCAAATGACCTGAGGGCCCTGGATTCTTCCTAATGAACAAGTTACTGACATGTATTTTGGTCTGAGGCCATTTCATGCTCTGTAGGCAAGGAGCAGGGTGTTAAACTCTGTCGTCTCACCCAGTGAAGTGATCTAGGGACTGGTATAAAACAATATACGTAGTTTCTTGGTGTTTGTAGGAACTGTGGTAGCTGCATTCTTGACCAGCAGCGGCTGCATAATTTTTTATTTTTTTTATTTTATTTCATTAAGACTTGGAAAGACACATAATAATCTAATCTACAGAAAATGAAAGCATAAACACATTTTTCTGTAGGAAAAAGTGAACAGTGAACAGCAGCTTTTGACTTTTATTTTTCAAGCTGAAAGCCATCACTTCTGCCTTGTTTGCATTTCGCTGGAGAACATTCTCCCTGAATACTCTCAGTGAAATTGAGGACTGTAGTCATACGAATGTCAGGGATGTTGTGAATATCCCACAATGAATTGAAGCATTCAGAAGTGAGACCTTGCCTGGTACTCTGCCTATACTTTCCTCTGGCCTTTCTGTTAATGTGGAATGTTGATGGAATATGGACCCAAATTTGCTTCACCATTTCGAAGTGAGTTTTGCAGTCTGTCGGAATCCCTGGGGTTTTGTGGATTAAATACGCCCACATTTCCCTCAACAGCTAATCCACCAGCCTCTCATTCTTCCATTTTTATTATGAGTAGCAACCATTGGTCTTTCTGAAGAATAAGCGGCCCTTCTTTGAGCTTCTCACTGCTACTCAGTGACTTGCAACCACCTTGGATCTACCCAGGAAATTGGTGCCAAGAGCCATTGGTCCATTCCTCATTCTGAAAACGACAATTTGATGGTGCAACTTCGGACTTTAGAGCCAAGATCAAAGATATTGCGTCAATGTTCATTATCTTTCCTATGGGACAGTGTGTAGCAGGCATTAATGTGTTTTCCCTTTCTTGGCCTCACCTTTCCAACTACCTCCCTCTGTGACTGTTTCCAGGACATCAAATTCCATTTCAGCATCAAGACTCATCAATCAACATTCTCAAACTGAACAATGAATAGAAGTTCTCATCGGTTCCAAGTCTGCCCATCCACAAGTAAATAGTTTTTCTATCACCATCGATACGTCATCTGCTCTCCCTCCCCACAGGTTGAAAGTCCATCTGAGTGTCATCCTTGACAGGCTTCTGTCATTTCAAATCCACATCAATATTTTCCTTTCTACCTTCACAACAACAACAGCCTTAGTACCTACGTCTCACCAACATCACCACCACACTGGCCCAGGCCCTGGTCACTTCCAGTCTGGACTATTGTTCTCTCCTTCCCTCTAGTTTTTCAAATCAATCTATAATTTCTAACTTAAAAAATGCTACGACATGGATCATCCCTCAACATCCATCCGGCACATAAGGCCTGCCTCCAAAGTCTCTACTGGCTTTCTAAGAATGCATTCACTTAAATTTTTTTCTCCTCACAGTCAAGGCCATCCATAACCTTGAATGTGTCATTTATATTTCAAACATAACTTCAGTGCCAAGAAATAAATATATCAAATCAAAGTTTGAAAACTTTGCTCATTTCACGTCATATTTACCAGAGATTTTGAAAGATTGAGCCACAAACAGAGCATCAACTTCAGCTCTGGAAATAACAGGTGCCCTGTTAATTACTTATGGACACACATGTACTCACTTCTGTTGCTTCAGTTAAAATGCTACTTCAATTTTTCATTTTCACACAGTCTCACCATTGTAGGTTTTTTTGTTTGTTTGGTTTATGATGGGATGGAGTTTTATTTTATCTGTGAAGACATTTAAGATATTTTGCCCATAAGAGGCACTAAGTCCTATATAGTTTAAGCACTGCTGATGATTGTACGTGGCCTAGCAATGCAACTGTATTTACACTTGTGTTGAAAGTAGTTACATTGTGTCCCGGGCCACGTTTAGAAGTTGCTTGAGCGATCTGATCACAGCATGTCCTCAGAGTACGTCCTGGAGGCACGCACACCTGTATTTTCACGAGGTCAAATACTATCTGATTGCAATCCGATCACCCAAATACATCCCAATGTCAGCTGCAAATGGGGTGTGAGATCTGATAATGTGTGTGGTCACATCTTCGGTGCACAAGCTCGCAGTTCCAGGCTTTGTACTGCTTGCAGTGTGCCCTCTCTCGCTATAAAGGTTTGTATCACAAGATGGCAGGAGTACCTAGTGATTCTAATTATGACATTGCTGGTGTAGCCATTGTGCTTGCAGTTTTGCTGGAATTGTGATTGCTTGTCTACACACTCAGGTTATATATAGAGTGCATGAGGCAGCTCAGTCACATAGCTGTGGCACACAGAAGTACCCATTTGTAATAAATGCCGGAAGTGGGTGTATTTTGACAAGCAAACAGACAACTGAATGACAGTTTTGTTGCAGACAGCACTCCCATGAGTAGCATGTTCATTCAGACCACTTATTTTCAATCCTCAAAGTGTGTTGAGATGCTCGTGACATTTGACATCGTCAATGTTTCTGATCCGTCTTGAACACACTCCAAAACAAATTAAGGCCAATCTGCCCCACACACGTAAGCAGCATGCAGTCTGACACATCAAGCTCGCCAACATCACCGTAACATAATAACATCTCACAGACGTCAACCCACAACTTTGTCATTTCCTCATCTCAAAGATTCTTAAATTGCCATGCCTCTGCATTGTGATTCAGAGAACAGGCTCAAATAGATCAATTTTCCCATATCACTGAGCATTGATATTTTATTAATGTCGGCTCTGGATTTATGTTGGAGCCAGCCTTGTTTTTTAATTCTGCAGTAACTGTATGAGATCTTGGTGGGAAAAAGTGTCTTTTCACCCCAGCTATTTTATTCCTTGCCACCTGAGCATAACCTATGGCGGGGCGCCTAGATGATTTCCATGCATATATATTTGATTAATGACATGCCAGCATCACTGTCAAGTCCAATGCCATTCAGCACTGCCAGCCACAAAAAGAGTGCTCTCACCTTGCAGCAGATAATAAAACTGAGCCAAATCAGGGGTGCTGTTGCTTCATATAGTGATTTCTGCTTTGTTTTAAAGTGGTTAATTCCCCTGTTTTGAAGTGAGTAATGATCACCATACTTCACAACATTACCATCATCATACCTGTCAGCCTTTTTGCAGCCTAAGATGTTCAGAGTGAGCAAACACAAAGCATCTGTTTACAATGTTTTTGTCTGGAGATCAAAGACGCCTCTGACTGCAAACAAGTTCGGCAGATGACACAAGGTGCCAAATGTTTCCTCAACATCAGATGGCTTCTCTCGCAATCCATATTGCATTCTAGGCCAAACCTCCCAAACACCATCACAAGTATTTCCCCTGAGGGTCCTCCCTCTCCATTCATAGTCGGGAAACATCCCCCAGTCGGGGGGCGCACCATATGAAGTTAAATGATTTTGAAGAATTCCAATCATAACATCTGAGTTTTGTGCAACAGCAATCCAAGAAACAAGATGCTCCTGGATTCCTCATAAGAATTATTCAAGGAGAAATGGCACCTGGCCTAGGGGAAATCACCACCGCCTTCAGCCGGATTACTCCTGGCACAATCCGGACACAGTCTTGTTTGATGTCCCCCATCCATCCGTCTTGTATGTAGTCTTTTATCTCACTCTAAAGTAATATAGTCTTCACTGCAATTCAATAATGGCCCAGCCGAGCCTGTCAGGCTGCGTTTGCCCGTTATCTCACAAAGGCCTGTCCACTCCAGCAACGAGCCACCCGATATTTGTGTGTGCGTGTGTGTAAGTGATTTCATCCCCAGGGGAAGGACTTCATGCTTGTGTATGTGATTGTGTGTATGAAACAGAGAGAGAGAAAGAAGGGGACGGGAAGAGAGATGCCAAATCAATTGATGTGTGTCTGCACCATGTGGCAGACAGAGGGGGAAGTGGGGAGGCAGACGGTCTATTTATCCCACCGTGTGTTTGTATGTGTGTTTTGACCGGTTATCCTACTTGAGATCTAAATTAAGAAAGAGTGTGGGTGATGGGGCAGATGCTGTGACCAGCACCTCTGTATGCGTGCGTGCGTGCGTGCGTGCGCGTACGTGCGTGTGTGTGCGCGTGCGTGTCAGCACAAGGAAAGGGTTTTAACTCATTTCCTAATTGGATGAAAGGGGCCGATCCAGCCCAGTCTGACCTGAGCCTCGCTGCAGGACAGTGGAAGCAGCAATTTGCTCGGACTGACAGCCAAACTGATGCATTCAGGTCCTGCTGCTCGATTCAGAACAACAACGGCTCAGCCATTTTACATGACCCAAACTAATGAATTGAATGTGTGGGACAATAAATAAAAGTCTTGAGGAATATAATTGCTAATAGCTGAAAGTGCAGTTCCACAAAATTGATGGAGGAAGCGATTGACGTATAATTCACAGAAACACCAAATGTATGGCAATCTTTATCACACTACAACGCCGCATGAGGCTGAAGGCTTTTTTACATCATGTCAGGCTGTAAATGCATCTGCATAAGCAAGCAGCTTTCATTTACCCAGCAGTCACAGGGCATCATGTCCCACAGCTCATTCAGCGCATGCTAATATATGGCTGCACAGGCCTCCCCATCATAATCACCCATAACACTAAAAAAAAGACGCATGACAGTAAATAGCAGTCAAGCCTTACAAAGACTATTTGGCATGGGAATGATTTTTGTTGCTCGCAAACACTTCAGATGCCAATAAATAAGACAGATTTTTTTTGATATATTAAGCTGCTTCTTTTATTGTCATGCTCCGGTGCAGACTGTGCATGCAAATAAAGAGACATACTTACTGTACGTATGGACGAGGAGAGAGCGAGAGAGAGGCAGAGTGAGATGCTGTTTCAGGAGTCAAATTGCAAATGGTGAGTGATTTGTTTTCACAATCAAAAGCAAGAATTTGATTTAAGAGCTGCAAGGGAACAAATCACCACCCCCCCAAACAAAAAAACAAACAAATAACTACAGAAAAAAATTGAACGTGCACATTTCTCAGACATGTTCTTCATGATATATAATCACTTTATCCCCATCTGCATTCTCATGCTCAATGCGCAACATCAACACCGAACTGCTTTTTTTGTCATACGGATGGTCAATTTGGTCTCGGTCTCCCGCCGTCTTAATGTTATCTCCTAAAACATGTCGGCTTTATTAAACATGCTGAACACGGAGTAGCCATATGTGCACAGTGTGACACGTGTGGCAAGGTTTTGCGCGTAGAACACACTGGTGCAGGCATCTGCATGGAAGGACTCGACGGAAACACCCCGCTGATGCAGGGGGCTCTGAGGGGTCAGCTAGACTTAATTGCACTGAGGGAACATGTGTGCTGGTCCAAGCTGGCGGAGCCGCTCCGTGAGTGGGGCCGGCCATCTGCTACCCTGTACCTCTGAAGCCTAAAGACCAGTTTGGGTTTAGGGAGGGAAGCGACGGCGCTGTCATAGGACACAATTTCAATGCGTGGCTTATCCTCTGGCCCTGCAGTGCTCACACAGACAACGGAAAATGTTCAGGAATGACTCCTATAATTAACATATTCCTATGTCATTTAGGGTCTTGGATTGCTGAGATGTCCACATTATTTGCCTTGCTTGCATTGTCAAAGTTACAGTAAGTAATATACAATAATGCCATGTTTGTGCATTGGTTGGGGGTGACGAGTCCCTGTAGAACCGAGAACCGAGAACCGAGAGATGAGTTTGCCCTCCGACCCCTGTTTTCTCATTCCTTTATTTTAGTATTTCCAGAGACTGCTAAGCCCTTGTTGCCATCTATTTGCTTTTTCATCTTCTATTCTTGATAATAAAGTGATGTACTCTCCACTTTTTGTGGTATTAACAAATTGGACTGACAGGTTATTTGGCTAGTCAGATTACAGACCTCAGTAGATATTGTTGCTTACCTGCAACACCGCAACTAGGAATCTTGTTTCTGTTAGATGAATGAAGAAAAAGAAAAATGTAATTAGGACTTGTCCAAGGCTATATGAAGTGGCATTTACCAAAATTAAAAGACTCAGTCACTTGTTAACCTCAGTTGATGCTGTCTTTCTTTTCTTTTCTTTTTTTTTACCACTTTTTAAAAGATATCCTTTCACTACTTTTCTTGTCAGTGATTCTGTGAAAAGCTGCATGCAAACATATGCCGTTACCTGCGTGTGCTTTTCACCGTTTGCACCATCTCGTCTCTCTGCTGTGAAGTAGAAATGTAACAGTGGATCACTGTGCACTGTGACATCACTGGCCGTTGGTACCGGTGCCACCACAGAGTACACTCCTGACCACGCCCAGCAGGCTTTCTGCAGAGGTGAATTGAGTTGAAACCTTCCTCTGGATGACACAGAAAAACATCGCTTCCCAGTCTGATATTAAGTTGACTTTTAAATTCAAGCCGAGTAGCTGATCCTTTCATTTGAGAGTGTCTAATGACTGGCACTGGTTCAGTCTTGATTCCACAAGGGCAAAAAGAACCACGCATACATCAACACACAAACATGCATATTCATAAATGCACTTGAAGATAAGGGTTTGGTTTGAAAGTTTCATGGCACTGTGTGTAAGAGTGTGTCATGAGTATGAAGTGGAGCCGTGTTCACAAAGAACTTTCTTTTTAATGACTATATTCACTTCAGTGCTTTCAAAGGAAAGTGTTAAGACTGACAAAAAAAAATACAAAAAACAACTGACCTCTGAACTGCTTTCCATCGATTGCGAGCATCGTCTTTCTTGTGAAAGTTCTTTTGGGCCTTTACGTGCATCAGTTCATATCCACCAGTATAACCTTCAACAAACTGAACATAACTGTTGTAGACATGAAAAGACATAGCTTTGTGGACTGATAATCAGAGGAGCAAGTTGCCAAGACCGACGCTACCTTTGCCAGTGAAAGCTTGTGTTCTGACTGTGTGTCTTTGTGTCTATTTTTACGCTGCACCCTATTCATTAAGGCTGATGACTGATAGGCCACTTTGTTGGCAGCCGGCGTCCGTAGTGTGATGCAGTGACCTTGGATGTTAACTAGGGGGACTAGCCTCTAAATAAAGAGTGCGTTGACGCTCATTCAGTCTGCCTGTCTCACAGGCCTGAAGCAACAGCGTTTAGACAGTGGCAACCAGAGATCAAGCGCAAAAGCACTTTACAGGTGTTCTTGTGGAAGAGTGGCGTGCATGATTGATGTGACTTTAACTGCTTGAACAAGCTGGAACTGCCTGGTGATTGCCTCCAGTCAACAGTCACGTTGTAGTTCAAAGAAATGTTGTTTTTGGTCAGACATGTTGTAAGACTAAAAATGTGTTTTCTCCAGTTTCCACTCATAGTCGGTAAAAGAAATATGAGTTTAGTTGGTGATTTCTAATTGCCCACACAGTCAAGTAGTGGTTAGCACTCTTGCCCCAGAGAGATAATGTCGTAGGTTTGAATATGCATGTTCTTCCTCTGCAGACACTCAAAAAACATGAAACATGCATTTCTCTCTCAATCACTCTGAGGCATGAGTGCGATTGTCTCAGATCTCAGTCCTGAATTTCACCAAACTCATCTGGGTCTGCTCATGCCCATCAAAACCCTCAATCTGATAAAACAATATAGAACAACAATGGATTATGTCAATATTTATATGATTTTGAGTCCAGCCATTTTATTGTAAGTCAACTCACATTAGCAAGTCAGTCAACACGGCTATATCTAAGACTTTTCTTTTAGGCAAAAAATAAAAACAAAAACAAAAAAAACCCCAACATAATAATAATTTACCAGACTTTGTCAATATTTGTTTATTCAGTAGATTTTTTTTGCCATTATTAAATTCATATTTGAAAAAAAAAAAAAGCTACACTTTCTTTTGAAGGGGCAATTACTGTACAAACATGCCTCAAAATCAAAATGCAAGTAAAAAAAATGCAGGACTGACCCAATAACTCACAAGGTACAGAGAAAAGAGAGCAGGTATAGGAAAGGTCACCCAATGTAGTCTTTTCCAGCAAAATAAAGCTTATCTGACAAAATATAGAGGAAGCAATGCGGATCAAGTCAGCACTGAAAGTAAAACCACCAATGTGGCACCACTGATTCACGTGCCCTGGGATGCATTCTTGTGATTGAGAAGTCAGTTAAATTTGCTGATTGAAATAATATTAAATTGCGGATTCAGCCATAATAATGGTAACAATTTTAAACTTGGTATTGGTTTCAATCCATAGACTGGATCTCAAAAACCAGGTCTAAGGAAGGAAATTTGACTATTTATATACTCCTTTAGTTATCTTTATTTTTCTAAGCTGCTAAATTTGTTTTTGCTCATCTTCAAGTGCATACATTTTCACTCAGAATTCTTTTGTATCAAGCTGCCATATTGTTGCCAAAATAAGCATTGACACGAGGCACATATTGGCAATGAGTTGATTGCTTTGATCTCTTCGAGCTGTCTGATGTTTCCCCATGTGGTTTCTTCACCAGCTGCCGGAATTTGAAATAGTCTTCTCCAGGTTATTACCACATTGTAAACTTTCTTGCTCATGTTATGAATGGCCATTTAAAATGCCACGCAAACTTTCTGTTTTTTGTGGTTTTTTTATGTCCAGTAATCAGGTACAAACCCTTGCATGACTGCACACAATAGACTTGGACAACGAGGAGTTTTAACCAATGGGATCCTTGATGTTAATGTCTATTTTAAACCAGGGAGGTGAGTCTAAGGAATGAAGGCCTTCACTCACATCACATCACTGCCCTCCCGCCTCTCCATTTCCACTCATATTTCCCTGACGGTCCATAAAGAGCCAGCCATTTGAGAGGGTGCATTGATTTCTGGGCATATCTGGTGATAAAATGCGCTTCTCCACCCGCAGTTCCTTTAACTACCCTATTTGAGGGTCCCTGATTTGGCAGGGCCATGCAGGAACTGTAAATAGAGCTGTGAATCAGAGGGGAGTCGGCAGGAAGTGAGGACAGTGTGTTTATTAAAGACACATACAGACAGCGGGGGCACAGATCAGGCAAAAGAGGGTTTTCCTTGTGGAGTTCAAGCCCTGCTGCTGTTGGGGAAAAGATAAAATATCCAAAAAAAATTCAAAGAGTAGGGCATGCACTGTCCCGGACTAATCAGCCACATGCAAGCGTGTTTCTATCTTTCTGAACAGAACTGTCCCTCTGCAAGTCCTTTGTGTTTTTCTCTGATATGAGTTGTTTCTAACTTTGCCATTTCAGTTACAAAATGTGCCCTTCACCTTGTGTTTGCTTCAATTTTTTATTTTTTATTTTTTGCCAAGTTGAAGGCGGCATTATTTCAAAGCCTTATTGAGCTGCAGATGAGAAAAAAAGGGTTTGACTTTAGAAACTCTCCCAAGCCTGCGTTCCTCTCTGGCCATTAATGAAGCATTGTCCCGGTCACACCACTTTATCATGATCTATGAATCTCTGATTTTGATACAATAGAAAACCAATCACTTGCAGCAAGTCTCCAGGCAAAGCATTAGTCATCATGTCTTTGACACCACCTCCGAATTGGGTCATTCTTTTAAATTAAAAACGCTCATTTGTAAATATACACTTGCCGACAAAAGAGGAGACAACACTCTCTTCTTATTTTGATGTATGGAAGAGTAAAGCAGCAGTGCTCAGGTGAATTAATGCCTGCCCACGATGCCGGGACACTCGCACACGGCAACTGCGCAGAAAAAAAATTGGCAGGGGGGGTGTTATAAATGATTGAGCACTTTTGTTTGAATGTGGCATTTTTGAATTTATACTCTTCATTAGGATTATTCCTCTGAGTTGGTGCATCCTATCTACCATGTCGAAGCATACATTAATGGCCAAGTGCTGTGACATGCCAATACGATGCCAATATATGTTCCCTCTTCATTCTTCTTTATCTTATTTTTCATTAAGCCTCTCTCCTCGGCATTATTCAGGTATATATCTTTGTTCTCAGCTGGAGAAGATCAAGTCAAGAAACTTAATCTCTGTTGCTCAACAGAAAGCTCCTGTCGTCTGATGGGGTCTGACGGTTATTGAGCACCTGGGGTGTATTCAATAAACCTAAAGTTTGTTCCTGCTTTAGTTCAATAAAGGAGCACTCCGTTTCAATTTGCCCATGAGATATGTCTTGCATAACTGATAGTGAATTACCACATACTGGAGCAATGATGTCTGGGACGATAAATGCTTTTCGATGTTGTTGTTATTTGGGGTATTTCTATGTAAACCAAGCCATTGCATTCGTTTCACATGAGAGTTTTGCTGTGAGTAGCATCCAAATGCTGACTTTTAACCGTTTGCTCCTGAAAATTCTTTCATTTCCTCGCATTTTGTTGGCACCAGCAGTCAAAACTCCACCGGGGACTCTGTCATTTATCATTTAATATCTGGTCCAATTCATCTCAACACCCAGTTCTGTAGCTTATCCGTCCCCTCGGAGCCAATGAGGGACTAATCTGGTTATTTCCTCCTGATCGATGTCGCTGCTGCCTTAGCACACCCATCATTAAGACTCTATCTTTCTGAGTGAGAGGGAAAGCGCCAAAACTCAGAAGTCAAACGTGGGACCCCAATGCCAATGAGCCAGGAGAGCTTTTATGGCGGCCGCAAGTTCAGCCTTTGATTGTACCTATTGTCTCCGGGCTGTGCCAACAGTCACAATGAGAAAAGTTCACTCTCTGGAGTTGGAAAAAAAAAGTGAAAAATACCATTTTAACCCAGTGAAAGTTTTGATATATTTTGCTCAATCCAACAGGGCTGCTCCAGGATAGCTGTGAGCGAGTGGAACAGTAATATTTGTAGGGCTCATTATTGGCGTGGGGTGGCAGGACTTACTGTCTAAAAAAAAAAGAAAAAGAAAAGCAATTGATGCAAGAAAGGTGGCAGAGAGCAGACGCGTATGGTTGTGCTGCCGTACAGTATGAGAGTGTCGGGGAGTTAGCAGTGGAATGCTAATCAGACTCTGGGGCGCTGAGCCGCAGCAAATCAACTCCTCAGAGCGGATCATGGCCCGGGCTGACATTAAACCTCCCTCCCCTCACCCCCTCAAACACACATTCTCATCTTACTACTCACAAAGGGAGAGGAGGGGGTGAAGGAGAGAGAGGAGAAATGGGTGGAGGACAAGGCTTGATTATGATTGTGTGCGTGTGTATAGAGTGTGCGTGTGTAAGAGAAAAAGGGATCCAAAGAGAGTTAACAGAAAAAAGGATAAGGTAGGAAAAAAAAAGCCAGAGATTCAAGGTAAAAAAAGAAAGAAAAAAAAGAGCAATACAAACAAGAAAAGGCAGGTCAGAAGAGATTAAGTAGAAAAAGTTCAAGTTGGGAAAAACTTTTTGGACATGGCCCATTACAGAGCAATTGATTGGCCGCTATGGCCTGCACCCATTTATTACCGCTGCCAAGTTTTCCATTTTTGCACAACACACGGCTGGTTATTGTGTTTATTTTAGCTGATTTACCACAAAAATTCTCTGGGTTTTCTTCAGAAAACAAAGCCTCTTTGATTCTGGACATCGCAGGAATCTAATTTGAAGCTGGTGACGATTGATTTTTGTCTGCCTGAAATAGTTTATGTGGAGAGAGTGACAAGATAGTGATAATGCCTTAATACGTTTCCTCATCATAATGTATCTCCGTCTTGTAGAAATTTACAGGATACTTCTTTCAAACAGCAACTTCATCAAATATGTACTTGATGAAAAACAACCCTCGCGTGTTTGTCAAAGGCTGCCAGAGTGTCAACATTCCCAAATCGAACAGAGCAGGACAGAACTGCTAACAGGAACTCACTTTGATTTCGTCCTGGATTTGTGTTTCTTATTAATCAACAAGGGAGTTTTGGCTCTGATGAACATGGCAATATCAAACATCTCCAGATGTTTTTAGGTTTGCAAGCAGTTTGGGATTGTCATGACATATTAAAACTTTATTTACATCCTTTTTCATTTAGAGAAGCTTCTATTCTGCTGTCCTTCCTCATTAAAACCTTCATTTAATAAGGTCTAGAGTAGACAGACATGTATATAATAATAATTTTGGAGAAAATATCCTGAAAATAACCAAGGTCTCTTGTGCTTGATCACAATCGCCATGATAGGATTGGACAATTGCTGTAAGCAGCAATGGTTTAGTCAATAGCCATTTGTCAAATGACTTTTTCGGTTATTGCTGTATACCTTGTCTCCAATCGTGTTTGCTCTCAATAATGTATTGCAGGGCATCAGGCATTGTAACACACGAACAAACACACTGAATTGTGGGTCGGAGTCATAGCTGGAGGGCTCCAGAAACATTGACATCAACCATTCAATCATTCCTGAGCTGCCTTGTTTACAAATGTTATAATTTCTAATTGTTTAATTCTTACATCCTTGAGATGTCTACCAGCAGACATTTTTGTGTCACATCCCTGTGACACAGGTAATTTGCTAAAAGTTACATGAATGAGAGGACTTCAAGCCCTTGGGGTGTCCCCCCCCCCCCCCCCCCCCCCCCCCCCCGCTTTGACACTGCTTGTCTAAAGAGGCATTTAGCTCAGAAAAGAAAAAGGATTGCGTTCTATTTTCTAAACACAGTTTTAGGTTCATGTGCAGTTTTCCAACAATCAAAGACAATGACACCCAAACAAATTACTTTGCTCTGCTCTGTTCTTTTAGGAGACGTGCTTGCATCAGCATGCTGAGCCCACAGCATCCCTGCTCACCTGGGAGCTGTGTTGGACCACTGAGGTGTGGTAAGATACTACACGCTCCAGGGCATCCATGACCTTTGAATTATGGCCGTCAAAACTGAATGTGTGTGCGCAGGAGGGAGACGGGGACAGAGGAGAAGAAAGATGATAGGGGAAACAGAAGGTGTTTTTGTTAATTTCACTGACGGCATAATATTGCAAACCACTTCTTTTTCCCCCTAACGGGCATGAGAATACGTTTTTGTTTGTAGCTGCATCTTCTTTATAACTGACCTTACATGTACAGAGCCTTGGTGACCTTTTCTCAACCATAATCATATTCGTACACCATGTACTGTTCCCAATTACATCCAGGCCCTCCTGGGTATACAGCAATTGTGGTGGCTGAGCATCTCTTTGTAGGTTTCAAGTACTTTATAAGTGGGGTTACTTTGAGAACATTGACATAAGGGCATTATTACATTGAGCATTTTACAAAGTATTTTCAAGGAGTTCCAAAACGTGTTTTCTTTTAAAGTGGCCATGCTAGTTATACCCAAGCACAATATTTTCTTATTTATCAGTGTTATCTTAATACCTGAGACTGAATAAGAAGGATAGAATAGCAGCAAGACACCAGAGGAGGACATTGTCTGAAAGCGAAAAGCTTCTTGTCTCGGGTCACATTTCCAGGCCTTCAATTGACACTGACATTTTAGTTTTTTAGACTATGAATTCAGGGAATTCCGAGCTGCTCTTGTGAGTCAATGGAGTGTCATCCTTATATGTTTTCCCCCGAGGGTCCTGCCTCCTGACAAAGCCAAACAAACAAATGTGTGCTTGCAATGGGCATTTTGAAGGTATTACTTGCACTCGAGAGGAAGCCTTTCACACCAATGTTTTTTCTTTTTTCAGATGGCTGCACTTTTGGCTTATATCTTTTCAAATTACCATTATTACTTTGACAACTTGTGCTACTCGCCGGTGGGAAACTGTATTGTATTTCCATTTGAGTGAAGAACTGAAAAATATACCAATTAATTATGGTGACAATGGAAAAGTCGTTGAGACGGTTTCTGACAGACACCACACTATTGTGATTCAACTAGATTGAGGTAAATGCTGCTGTTAATGTGTTGAGGGAATATGTGACCGTCAGACGGTGAGTTTCCTCGAAATTAAACTTTATCAATACTTTCTCAGTTGTTATTGTTCTATTTTTTTCTGGATTATAAAGGGATTATATCCTGCATTTCCAGGGTTGTTACTTTTGGTTTAACTCCACAAAAAGTTGTTTTGAAGCTCTCGCCAAATTCGTGTTCACAGCCAAAGCAAAAAGAAAAATGTTGTCATAGCCAAAATAAATAACCACCGAAACATTGACAATAAGATCCAAGCTGTATTAAAAACAACAATTTCTTCCAAGTTCATTGGCAGCTGTTGTCTGTCTTATTATTATACAGCTTATTTAAATTTGTTTATGGACTTGTTAATTTGGCACTTTTGCTTACTTGTGATGAACAAGGCAAACACATTTCTTCTGCAAATCATCATCAGTTCGTCTTTTGTTTCTTTTCTTCCTTTGATTCGGTGTTAAGAAGACGTGTTGTACGGCTCCCTGAAAATAGTTAATGTTTTGTTACTCCCACACACACACGAGCTGCGACGGTCTCCCATAAGATGGAGAGCAATCTGATATCACTAAGCCTGCTTCATTTAAAATATAGTAAAGCCGTCTGCTTTGCTCCGGAGAGATGCTCCCTTTCTTGTGTGTGGATGTTTGTGTGCACGCCAAAGACTCAGGGATGATGCATAGACTCTGACACTTTGACAGATGAACTGATTTAGAGTGCTCGAAGGACCCGGCCTGTTCAATATAGGCAGGAGCAAGATTGCGAGTGTGGTAGTGTGTTTCCATGTGTCTGTGTGTACGTCTACTTGTTTGTGCGTGGCTGCTGCGATTTGCTAAATGTACAGTTCATGCCGCTTTTATTTCTGCTCATCGATACATAAAGCTGTATGATGAGTATGGATTCAGTGTGTGTCTGTCTCGTCTACTGACATGACTGGGGCACAGAGATGAACTGGAACTTTCTGGGAAGGAAATACTCTACATGTGCTGAGAGGGGTCGTCTCATGCAGTCATTAAAACAGTTTCAGGCACTGCGATCATGTCATGACGGGCCTAAACTATCTTTTTTGGATGATTTTGACACTGCAGTAGCTTTTACAGATGACCAGGACCTTTAGTTTGCATTTGACCCGGCCCAACATGAACTGCATATAGTGGCAGTGTTAGTGGTTTTTAAAAGCATCCATGTTTTACTTGATAACTTTGTCCCCTTCTTCCTTCAAATCAGCTTCATGTGGTGGTCACCCGGAATAGATTTCCAACAATCATATCTTTTTCTTTCTTTCACACTGTGGCTCTACTTTTTTCAAAGTATTTCAACTGAGCTCGCATCAGGTGATTGTGGAGCCCAGGTCCTCTAACGCAGCGCCCCATCCGTCTTCTTATTTGTCAAATACACCTTATGTAGCTTGGCGGTGTGTTTTGGGTCATTGTCCTGACAAATGATGGTGGCACTTAGCACAGCCCAGATGGGATGTTGTGTTGCTGCAGAATCCTGTGGTAACCATGCTGGTCAGCTGCCTTAAATTGGAAATAAATGGCCAAAAACATGACAAAATAAGCCCCCTGACACATTCCCAAGGTTTATATGCTTTGGAGAGATAGCCAAATAAAAACTCTCCCTTCAACTTCTCTATATTTTTAAAAGAGAGCGGATGTAGTCGGAAGTTTGGACTCATTAAATCAATGATAGATCTTTGCTAGACTTTGTATGTCTTGGTCCAAACTGTCTTTACTGGTCTCACTCTGTTGAGCTCTGATTCACACAGTACAGCTGATTGGAAGATGTGTCTGATGTTTAAACACTGGAAAGCATTGATGTAGGTGGTAATCTGAGGTGTCCGTAATTGATTTGTGAAGCTGACAACTCTAATGAACTTCTTCTCTGCAGAGGTAGCTCATGGTCTTTCATTCTGGTGGAGGTACTATTAAGAGCTGGTTTCTTCACATAATTTGACGCATTTGAAAACATGCAAACTCCAGATGAAAAGCTCCAGTCTGAACTTAAACGCACAACCCTTTGAGAGAATACCATGAAGGTATGAGAGTGCTCAGCATCACACCACCATACATGTTTGGCAAGCCTTATTAACTAAAATACTTACTAAGTGACTTAGGCCCCATTCGCATGATACATTTTCAAGTGAAAATGCATTTTTTTTTGCAGTTCGTTTCAGAAAAAATTCGTGTTTACAGTTTGAAAACAGTGTTCATTTCCATGGAAATATCAGGAAAGCTGAAAATGATCCTTAGTGGGAGTTGTGGTTAAAAACCTGAGCGCTTATTGAGGTTTAATGAGAGTAGAAGAAGAGTTGAATGACAAGAGTGACAAAAACAATATATTTGTTGAAGTTGAAGATGACTCTGGCTATATATATTGTGAAATCTTTCACAAACTGTCTTCATATATTGCATAGGATCACTGAAATCAAACTTGCTGCACCAGCTTGATTATCTTTGGGTCAAGGTGTAGTTTTCTTGCTGAAAAACAACCACATTTTCCTAGTTCCAAATTCCCAGGAGGAAATGGCACAATGCTGCACAAACAATGAAATAATGAACTTTTTTTTTAAAAGCTCTTGTATTAATGAGTCATCAACCCCTCTTTACTTCCCCAGTTATCGTGCTCCAGTCCCCATGCCCTCATCCGGACACAATGTTCTCCTGTCGAAAACTGCAGAATACAGACAAAACGCTCACTTTGTCTGCCTAAGCAAATAATTACTCCGATTAATTAGCCATGCTGTGGATAGCTGGAGGCAAACATTCCATTAAAAAGAGCTAAAACACTGCAGAAAATAGCTGTCGTATCACCACTGGAGGGTGCACTCCAGTGACCTTCTCTGACAAAGCCTGGGAATGTAGATGATGTATTGAATGGGCTCCATTTGGACACATGTTACCTTATATCTTCCTCCAATGAAATTGCTGCCTGTTTTACTTTTGATGCTCATTTGAAATGTGTGCTCAGAACCTACAGATAAGATACAGTACAGATCAATTTAATCATATCATAATCAATGCACCATATCACACTAAAATAAATTTTTTTTCTCTTGTCAAGCATGCAGTGTGTGACCATAAGACTGCCAATGGGCTATCCTCCACTACTTTACAAGACATCCTGAAGAATAACTTTAAATAGAATATAGATAAATGAAAATATTTCCCCCCAATAAAGTATCCTCAACCTTGAACATTCTCTTTCGAACAAAATAAAAAGTTCTAAAAGAAACCGAGTCTGCAGAAACTCTGGGTTCAGCACAGTAGACACAAACTCTTAAAGCTTTATGTGGACTTTGAAACTGCATCTGGGCCCTTTGGAATAGGCTTAGACTTCAAAATTGTAACTGAGTTGGAATAAAAAGTAAACATAAATGTTTCAAAACAGACTCTTAAAATTAGACTTTGGACACCTGGAGTGAACAAATTACATTTTTAAAAGAGATCTGGACCTTCCAATACAAAGTTCACAGTTTGATTACTCAACAACCTTGATCCATATTTTCTTTCTTTAATATTTATAGAATTCATATGTCAATGCTGCTAATACAGAAAGTGCCAAACGGAATTTCATTGTTTTTGTCATGGTGACAATAAAATATATATTTTCTATTCTATTCTATTCTATTCCTTCCTAATATGTCATCCTTATCAATATTAATTTATATGAACTGTACTGATAACTTGATATGATAAGATGACTTCATATTTTGTATCTGTGTCCCTGTTCTGCATAAAAATTTTTTAAACTTGTATTGGCCAAGATTTATTGAAGTTTGCACATCATGTAACGTATGTAATGTAATATGCTCACCATTAACAGTTTGATAAATTTGATGTTTGGCACTGAAAGCTATACAGTTTTATCAAACAGTTTCTGTCATTATAAAGCTGCCTTAGTGTTTAAATGTGCAAATACTGCTGTTTATGTGTAACATCTGCGACAGGCCTGCTTTTCCTTGACTTTGTGTGTCTACTTGTTGTGCTTGTAAAAGCGTTAAAACTATAATCACCCCCATTCTTTTTACCTGCCCTTGTGGTTTTTCCGTTGCCGTCTGGCCCCATTACCCATAGAGTGACTAATGAGTCTTACAAATGTGTATTATTTGCATCAAAAGACAGGCACAGATTTCCCCGTTCCGATGCACCAACACCTTACCAATGAGAAGCAGTTGCAAAAGCCTGTTGATCTACCAAGGAAGGAGACAGTAGGATTATAGATATTTTTTTCTTCGGCAGTTTCCCCTCAATGATACTTGTGATTGACTTCCTGCTCATGGTGTGTACGTATTTCCCCACTTAACATGTGTTTTTGCAGCGTACACATAATGCATCATTCAGCATCTACAGTTGATTAAATGAATCTTACTTCCCTGCGTTCCATTCAGAGTTTCAACCATAAATATTTGAGGTTGATTGGAGATGATTAAAATGCATCTCTCTCTATATTATATACCCCTACTGATCTGCAGTCATCTCAAGTGGGGCTCAAACAGCTCCATTACTGCAGGGGGAAAAAACAAAAAACGTTTTGTTTCAGCAGACTTGGAAGAAGCTCTTTGGGACTGAAGACTAACATCTCCTTGTGGCCTTTTAGGGAATAGCACTTGCTTTACTGAATATACAGTATAGTTTGTGTCTGTGTGCACATGCTTCAAAACAGTAGCAGTCTTCAACATAAAAACATGTTCCAGACAGTTTCATGAAGTCTGTGTCTTTGCACTTCAGCTGCATCAGGTCTTCAGTGTCTGTGTCACAGAATTCCTCACCAACGATCGTTCCTTTCTTTGTGTGGGCTGAATGAGAAGATGGGTCTCATTTGGGCTCTGTGAGTAACTGCCGTAATTTCATTTCCATCTTCAAATGAGTTTTCTCTTGTTTAATTTTGCACTTCTTTTTTTTCAAAGTGCTTAGTTGCTACCTCATTTTCTTATTGTTCAATAAAATGCATCAGACATTTCCACATGCAAGATTGTTTTGCCTCAATTTCAATTTTGCACAAACTCATTGACTGTCCAGGAGCAATGAGAATTTCATCTGTACCTTCCTCGAGAAGTGCATTTGCGTTGGACTTGCCACCTGCAGTTTTCAATCTGCAGTAAGAGACTTTATTTTAATAGTAATGGAATGTATATTTCAGTTATAACGCTTGGCTTGTGTCCTCGTGGGGTCAAGATACTTGATAAAATCAAATATCTCTGTGTCCAGTCGGAGCACATCACCACCTTGGTGTCGAACCTTAGGCGGTGCGGTAATATAATCAAATATATTCAGATGCTTGGCAACACTCGCCATGGTTGTGGCGAAGGTAATTTAGAGCTCTAACAGGTATGACAGAGTAAAGAGTGGATGTGTATATGTTTGTGTCGGTGTGTGACCCAAGAAAAGGTTAGACTCCCTTTATATAATAAACCATAGGCCAACATTTGGAGTTGTATAGGTCATGTATTGCATATAATTGCACATGCTTTGGGGCGCCGCTATCTTGATTTGTATCTGTGATTGGAGGATGGACTGATATGACACTATGAGCTGATATTTACCTCATGACCAGCTCTCCTTGTTGGGATCAGGCCGGCGGGGCAGCAAAAGCTAGAATTACTCTTTTAGCCCATGTGAAGGGACCTTGTGAAAGTAGATAGGGCCAACTGAACACCCGTCCCCCTCCCTTTCCCTTCCCCCCTCGTCTCGATCCAATAGATGGGGGGGCTTCTTACACCGCCAAGAAGCAGCAGAGGCCGTCTCGATAGCATCCGCCATCTATTTTATTTTTTCTTATTCTTATTTTTCAATTTGTTGGCTGGGGAAAGGTCAGGATTAGTTATCGACGTGGTTGTGTCTAAGCCAGAGACAGGGACCCACTGCCACTGCCATCGGTCCCCTAAAGCCATTTTCCTCCATCCCAGCAGTAGCCTAATCTGTGTGTAGGTGTGTGAGTGCACGTGCGCGATTGTGGGAGTACCTGTGGGTCTGTGTACACTAAATGTGTAGTAGCGTATTTAAGAAAACGTTTATTTGCGGCGTGGCTCGGAGTGGACTTACATTTGTATGCATGTGTGTATTTTGCGCTCCATGATGTTTTGTGGACGTTAGGTCCTCACATTGTGCACAATGTATATGCAATGCCCTCGCGGAGTTGTATTTGCATGTATTTGCACAGAAATTGAGGAAAAGCCACCCAGTGCTTCCGGCTTAGCATTCCAAATACATTCAAGTGCTTCTCGAATGCTGTTGTGTACAATTTCAATCAGTCTGTCTACTCACCCGCTGGCTTTAGTCAGTGGCTCTTTAAGTGGCAGAGTCTACTCCACCAAACTGAATGCATTCCACTTTCTTGGAGCATGCTACTTTTCTTCTTTTACCATCTCCCATCCATTCCCAAACCAGCAGTGATTCCCGCTGTGAGAGGCTGCTGTCTCACAGAGCCAGACCTGTGAAATGATGATAGAGGAGCAGGAGCCCCTTACCCATCAGTCTTTATCTCTCCTCTTTTCCCTCCCCCACTTCCACGGCTACCACCACCGCTGCCACCTCCCCTATGCGAGACTGAGCTCTGGTTGTGGTCACTCTGACGGTGACAGATGTTCCTGGTCAGACAAAGCTGGAGACCCCACCCCCCGCCCTCACCACCTCATCTCTCAGTCCTCTCATCACTGGCCTTAACCTGCTGGTCAGCTCCCAAAGCGAGTCCCATCTTGGCTAGAGGTCAGAGAGTGGTAGAGGCAGAAAAAGTCAGTCGGACAAGGGAGAACAGTCGAGAAAAGTTTCCCAAATCCTCCCTCGGTGCTCTTAACAAGCTTTGTTTCCTCTGTGTTCCTCCTCTCTAGCAGAGTTTAAGCTGGTGGAGTGGTGTGATTTGTTTCATGTCATCAATTTATTTTGAGTAGCGCATTGCATTATTTAGATGATGCTTATCTCACTCTCAAAATCACTATCTTGTCGAGACTGGCAGAGAATAGCATCCGTATCTCTTGTGCTCATCAAGGCAGCTCATTTATTAACCAAAAGGAATTCTGAGGAGAGGAAGATATGCAAGAATGATTAGATGCTCAAAAATTTGATGCTATCTGTCAGCAATTGGTTTTTCTTCATCTCTCCGTAGCCGCTAGATCTTTAAAAGACATTAGCCACATACTGTAAGAAATAAATCAAACAAATGGATTAGCAGAGCTAAATAGTTGTCAGAAGCCTCACAAGACCTTATGAAGACAGATCTGCCTCTTATGGAGGCAATCAGGTATGGGACTTATCATAACAGAAATTAGGAGAGAGAGCCATTTTTTATTCCACAACCCAAGGCTATATTTCCATAAAAAAAAACTAATGGCTGAGTATATTATTCAACTATATAGACTTATGTGCTGGCTCCCCCCTATTTTAAATATATATATGGGGCTGAATTCCATGGAGCAGAGTGATATGAAAAGGTATTATCGTGTGCTGCCCTTTGCATATCTTGTCACAGAAAAGAGATGGGGGTGGTTTGCAGTGTTTGTATTCCTACTTATACTAATATGAGCATCGCAGACATACACATATATTTGGCTGAATTGATCCATCCATCTTCCATACCCAAGATACACCCTGGATAGGTAACTGTTGGGTGTCCATCTGTCCCGTCTGATCCCCCGTGAAGTCTGTCTCCTGTGTGTGTGTGTGTGTGTGTGTGTGTGTGTGTGTGTGTGTGTGTGTGTGTGTGTGTGTGTGTGTGTGTGTGTGTGTGTGTGTGTGTGTGTGTGTGTGTGTGTGTGTGTGTGTGTGTGTGTGTGTGTGTGTGTGTGTGTGTGTGTGTGTGTGTTAATTGGTTCAGGTTGTCTTGGTGTGTATGTGTGCTTGTGGAGCAAAGGTGCTCAATCCATCCATTGGGAGCAGTTTGGACTTCAGTGTCTGGCTCAATTAAGGGCGTGTCATCATATGGACGGGAGGAGATTGAGAACTGAACCTACAACCTTACAACTGAGAGATGAGCACTCTACCAACCAAGCCACAGCTGACTAATGCAATTTAAATATTAATTCTATGACATGTTTAAAAGCTGTTTTACGCTTGAAGTTAAAAAGTGGCATACCAGTATTTACTCACCCAGTTGGCACAGCACATCATCTTAATCTGGCATATTTCTGCCTTTTTGACAACTGTAAGTCCAATTCTAAGCCAAGCTGGTATGTACTCGCACATGCACATCAGGTAGCTGCTGTGGTTAAATAGAGTACAGGCTGTAAAAAGGAGAAGCACACAGGTGGGCTCATTAAAAGCTCACTGTCCTGATCATTTCTTCAGAGAGTGCTCTTCATTTTTGTTAATATAATAGATGCTAAGCATACAATATTGTGGCAGCAGTCAGTTGTAGCATGGATACTAAAAAAAAAAGTATACTTGGTAGATGGGTCTTGCTGGATTGGGTAATGTCCTGCACAGGTTTTCATCTGCTGTTTTTGCTTCTTTCCACTAAAGACATGGTGGTTAAGTTATTCAGTGACTTTATATTGCCCGTGGATGCGAGTGTGTCTGAGCAATTGTACAGTACGTTTCTCTGCATTAGCCATGTGATGTTCAGTGTGTATGTTGTCCTTTATCATGCTTTTTTTTAAATAGCACAATCTAAATTTGTGTGTACATCAGGTCTAATCTATTGAGCTCGCTCAGAAATTTTCATAGGGAAGTTGTGTGAAACAAGCTTCGAAGCATCAAGCAATGAATAAGTGGTTACACCATTTGTAGTTAATTTGTGCATGTCCTTTTTATTTATAGATTAATTTATTCTCTGATTTACACCAAGATAAATTTGAAGAGTTAGCACTTTTTTGTATGACTTTTCATGGAAGAAAGAGGAGAAGCATTTTCGATGTGCGGTGAGTAGGCTCTAGTATAAAATATAGGGAATTGAAGACCATCCTTATTTTGTATAATGAACCTATGAATGGAAAGAGGTCAGTCAACATGCGTATTTGTATCAGACAACCACACTACATGCACCCTTACCTCTGGTGTGCATTTCTCCTATCTCCCTGTGTGTCTGTATCCGGGAGAAGATTATTGTTTTAAACAGTGAAACTCCAAACTGTAAAGTGTTGGCATGTGAAAATGTCATCACTGTAAAACTCCCCCCTTGTGGAAATGAGAAGGGGGGTTGGGGTGGGGGCACAGCAAGCCAAAAGGCCATTAAAATCTGCGATCATTTATTTCCACTCCTTCGTCTAATCCATCTCTCTAGGGGAATGGTTCTGTCCTTATCCACCCAAGGCTACCAATCTATTCTCCTGTCTGTCTCCATGCATCAGAATGAACCTGTGAAACAGTCAGACATGCTCTCTTTCTCTTTTACCCCATTCCCGTCTTCTGTCCCCGTCTCTCGCTGGCTCAACCTTTGTCTCTGATTTGCTTCCTTTTTTATCTGTCCTCTCTTCATTCCCCGAGCCTCTGATTGCCTCTGTGTCTTTCCGTTCTCACCTTTCTCATCCTCAGCACCTGTTCTTCCTCTCTCCCCCGCTCTCTCTCTCCCCTTTCTCTCTTCCTCTCTCTCTCTCCATTCCACTGTGTCAGAAATGTCTACACAAATCCAATTCAAATCATATCCCGAAAAGAGGGAGCAACAACAAGACTTTGTCAATGGCAATTTAATCCACGGTGAGCAAGGTGTATGTAATGCTGTGCATGTTCCAGGAAGCTGTCTGATTGCATTTGGATTTGTGCGGATCTAGTTGCTGCTTGGTTATGGAGAGAGGAAAATTACACAGAAAGAGACAGCTGACTCATTTTTCACAATGTACTTTAATTTATTTTTTATGTATTTGTGCACAGTTTTTTTTTCAGAAAGTGGTGTTTATTTAAGTTTAGATAGATTTTTACAGAGAGACTGTTTAGAAGAAGTGGGGTGGGGTAAAGCTTCACTAGCTCCCTCCCTCATCCCTCCCTCCCTCCCTAACCTTGTATTTTGGGATGATAAGAATAAGAGGTCTGAAGCATGCAGCTCATCATTCACTGCCTCACTAGTCATGAAAAGCTAGAGAATAAAAGTAGTGCCTCAAACCAAGGTCCAATTCCCCATCAGGCCAGATCCCCAAGGTTAGCCACACCATTGCGCTGTCACGTCAAGGGATAAAAAACTCCCGTCTGGCTCCTCGCCTGACACAAACGTCTTTTGCTAATGGTTGCCACAAAGTCCCACTAAACATCAAGTGAATATTTATAGACCATTAATAACCTATGTGTAAACCGCTAGTGTCACCAACCGGGTGAGGCAGATGATGGGGAATCATGGTCAGGGCATTAATATTGGCTCAGACTTCCACAAAGGTAGATAAATGGACCTCGTCCGCACGTGGGATTGGCTGCCAGGAATCCCAGACGTAGAGGCCTGTGATCTGAGCAAGTCCAAATTCCACCAATATAATTGGTGTAATCGTGTGATGAATTGCAGCCATTTAGCTTTTCTTTTACTATCTGCAAGCTTCAGCAATTTTCCTTATAAAGGTATATCTGACAGTTCGTCTGGCATTTGCTTATAGTGGAGCTAGGGAGAGGACTCGGGCGATGTTTAATATGTACAATTGGGCAAGTAATTAGATTAATAAGGCCTAAATGAGCAGCGGGCCAGAAACCGAAACCCAAAATCCCTCATCCTTTGAGAGTCTGGAGTGAAACACATTACAGTATCTGTTCAACGTTTAAATGAAGCTTGAAAAAAGTTTCTACGCTGCGCTTCCTCCGCTCATTTCTCCCCCCCGACAGTCTTAAATTCCCCCCTGCTCATCTCTCTGTTCACCAGACTAAGAAAGAGATGTTCAGCAGAAGTAATAATGAAGCAAAACTTGTGAAGCTCTGCCGGGAGAAAAAAAAAAGGAGATAAGAAGAGGCCCTTTAGGATTACTTAACTCTTTTCAGTGTTGGACTGCATAAGTTTCTTGACAGGTCCTTTGTGATTTCGGTAGTTGCAGTATGATATGGATTCCTATACTACCTTGAGCTTTTTATTGATTACAATGTATGGGCAAACTACGCTGAATACACATATTCACTCAATTAGAGTAGAGGCCAAAGAAAAGCACAAAAAGGCTCTAAGGGTTTTCTTACACAAACAGGGAAGTTATAAACAAGTTATGAACAAATTTTTGGCACTGTGCTGCAATGTTTTTATCTAAATACTGCCACAAGCAATGTAGCTTATCATGCATGTAGTTTCTCTTCTTTTTTTACAGTTAAACTGACATAATAAGTATCTTTAACTAAGTGTGCTTGCTCACACTTGTTAGCATGGCTCACATGTCAATATTTAATTCAATTCAACTTTATTTATATAGCACCAAATACAACACAGTCATTTCTTTGTGCTTTTAACAAAGAAAAGAGAAGAAAAAGAAACAGCGAATGTTTACATTGTAGTTGGTTTTGTGTGGCTTACAACTACTTTAGGAGCTCTCGTCCACTCTTTGATATAGTCTGCATGGTGTTTTTTATGCTGTTGCACAGGGCCATTAAAGTAAGAGAGGCATTTAGTAAACACAGTATATTTGTCACTGTATCTGTGATTTGCTATTAGTTGCATGTTTATTACTTTACTGGACAAAATATCAATAAGGCATTGAATCTCAGTTTGGCAGTTTATCATGTTTCCCTGCCTCTAGTAACATTTTTTACTCAAACTTGTGAGTATGCAGGGCAGTTTTCTGCTTTCAAAAAAACTCTCACACTGCACCAGACTGTCATACCAATACGGGCTTGAAGAGCAGTTTTAGAGCGAATGCTGTGTTTACATGGCATAGTGAAAGCAGCTTAAGACATATTTATGCTTTACATAGGCACATTTTTCATGTAAAAGGACACAGTAAATGCTCCGAAAGATTTCCATATTCATTTGAAAATGTTGTTGTGTAAACAGTACCTAAATGTCTGTTTTGTAAAGTTATCAGTCATGTCAACAACATGAAATATATTGAACTGTAAGTGAGGTAAAGTTAGAAAAATAGCTGGATGCATTGAGAGTATTCAACTATTGTTAGCCATTGGCTCCATGCTTTTATTTTCCAGCCACTAGTTTCACCTGGCACCAAAATTCTGTCGGGATCATAACTCTTGAAATGTATGGTTCTTACTGTGACTATCATTAGTAATCCCTGGTTACTTGTTTATTCGATTTTCTCAGATGACATAAATGTGAAAAAAGAAAGAAAAAGGGATAGACAGGAAATGCAAAAGAATGAGAAGGGATTATAGATTATAGACCATTTTCTTACAACGAACTGATTGAACTTCAGTTGCACTTGAAGCAGTGATGAGACTGACTGTTGGGGACAGCTCCGCGAAACGTGTCATAGCAACACTACAATAACACAGATATGTGCACACTAATATGAAAATTAAATGTAGCAAAGAGTCAATCTCTCAGAAATTAATAAAGAAGTAACTAGGAACTATAAACACTGCATTTCAGCCTGAACAAAGTGGAGGACCAAGACATAAATGCTGTCATCCCGAACAAATGCTCAGCATGTATGTATGCTTCGGATGTGGCAAATTACTTTCACCACTGCGCATATTTAGTACTGAATTTATCGTCTGGATTTGTGTGGCAATTTAATTATAGTCTCTTCCACACACTAAAATTAAGACTAGGGCATCCAACTTATAAATGTCAGTCATGTCAGCAAATGCTACCACTCCCATTCACCATTAGTGTTCTCCCCTCTTCAAATGCAAGTGTTTGTCAACATGATTGACAATGGCACTTTTGATCAGGCTAATTCAAAAAGCTCTCTAGTGAATTAGGCACACTATCATTATATCACCAAAGGTGGGAGGGTAATGAACCTTTTCACCTCCATTAAACCTGAAAATTGGTTGCAGAGCCTTTTATTCTCCAAACATCACTTGGCTGGAACTTTTTTTTGTAGCGGCGGGCAGCATTTTAAATCGCTTTATATATTTTATGTGGATCACACATTTTAATTTCAGTTATTTCTACACTGCTGATTTGATGGTACACGTCGAAATTGGGGTTATACTGTGGTCACATACTATATGAGCCCAGCATGAATTGTCTTTTGAAGATATATATATATTATGTTCCACCCACACTCGAAAGCTGCCTCTGTCCTATATTGGAGAAGGAGTACAATGGGACAAATAGAGCTTTAGCGGGCTTTAGAAACATGAAAGTACTGTAGGAGGGCCCCAGCTCCTTGGGGGTCCTAGATTTCCTTCATGAATGCAAAACAATATCGCAAAGGCGTCTGTGTGGAGTGGAATGGGATGGGGTGAGGGTTGCTATCATCAAAGGCACCTCATGCTTCAGCTCGTTTCCCTTCGTCTCTCCCTCTTCGAGGTCTACTCCTTCTTCTTCTTTTTCTCTGACCTGACATGGATTAATTACAGCCCCGCACAATTTACACCCTGCTGGAAGTGTGGCAGAGAATAAAGAATGGTTGAAATGTGAGCCCGGTGACAGGGCGTTAGAATGCTGAATTGCTCTGTGCTGCACGTGCCGCGCCACTATTGCCTTTGCAGGGAGCATGTTTACGAGGCCCGACTCGGAGGTGAACTCCCGGGCTTTAAAGTGACAAAATGCTCTCACTTAGATCAAGACAGCGACCTGCTTTATGGACTGCAGAAGATGCGTTCCATTTTTGTCTTCCAGATGCTGCGACTTGATCATATCTAGAAATTATAGCATCTTAAATCATAAATGCAGCTTCCCTCTGAACTCCGACATAACGCAATATGACGTTAATTATAAATCCAGATGAGGACGTTCTGAAATTGTGCATATAGGAAAAGCATTGTGAGCTATGGGTATTGAGAAGCTTTAGCAGGATCTTCAGCCAGTGCCAGCCTGGCGCTGCCAAGGAGCTGTCAGCAACAACTGGCAAAGTGGGCATGGAGCCAGTCTGCCTGGCTGCCCTGCCGATGAATGGTGCTTTTGTCAAAGGTGGCAGTGAGGACACTTGAGAGCCCCTCAATTAACACTGTCTAAAATTAGAACGCATGACCCTGTGCATGTGATGTGAAAGAAAAGCCTCTGTGCTGTATTCTGTATACAGTTCTATTTATGTGGTTCCAAAAAAATGGATTTGACAGGGTCGTGCACTCAACAGTGGATTGGAGTCCAGCTACATGTCAGAGGCCACGATGTCGGGGCTGCAGCAGTCACCAAGTCAACCCAGGTGAACTGGGCGGGAGCGAGCAAGACAAGGGAACCCATCTTGGTTTAAAGTGACCGGTGGATCAATGCACTAAAAGGCAGAGCCAAAAGGTTACGCTGCTCAGTGGTAGCTCGGGGATTCACAGTGACAGCCACCAGGATGAGGGAGACCCACCGCTTTCGTTTGACCACACACACAACTGACTATTTATTTACAACACGGGAGTCATACCCGACACATTTTTCTCTATTTACAAAAAACAAAACAAAAGAATAAAACATGGACTTTTAAAAGTGCAATCAAAGAGGTAATATTCATGTTTCTACATGAACCAAAGTTTTTGTTCAAATATAGTAATTCATTAAATTACACTCATTTTAATCAACATTCATCTACCTTATCTAACTTATTGATGACCACAGATGGATGCAAGATCAACCCTGGACCAGTCTGTTGAAGGGCAAAACACAGAAAGACGGATAATCTCTCTCACAAAAGATATCACACCCCTTGCCCGGAGTTGAACACGGGGTCCTGAGGCAGGACTTTTAAAGACAACACCACTGTGCAGCCCTTGAGCAAAATTTTAAATCTAAAATACATTTGAAAACCACAAAATAAAAGAAAGAAATGACTAAAAGTTGCAGCTGTTATTCTTTTCATTTGTTCAAGCAATTATCTGAAACACCAGTTCTTCAACTCCTGGTAATTGTTATTTTCTCTTGTCTCTCTTTCCTGATGATTGACATACATATTGCAACGCGAACATATTGCCCTTAATTAGTTTAAAAGATATAAACAATGTATCTCAATTTTCAATCTGAAAAGTAATTATCATATAACAAAACACAAATGCAGACCTTGAAAACCAAGATGTGGACTGAGTTCAAATGTAACAGTAAGTTGAACAAATCAAGTAGTAAATTAAATGAGTGTATTAATTATGATTGTGACAAATTTATCAAAGGTTAAAGAGTTCTCTATACATTGAAATAAGCTTCATACAGATTTACCTGTAATTTCCTGCATGTTTCCAACAAACATAGCACTAACTATGAATTGAAACGAAGCATAAAACATTGGCATCAGATGCCTGAGCGATACAAACCAGGTTCTTAGGGTCACAGTGTGCTAGAGCTGATCCCACTTGTCTCTGGGTGAAGGCAAGGTGCACCCTGGATGGCCAGTCTCTTGGGGGTGACTGATTAACCTTGCATACTGTACATGTTTTTGAACCTTGAGAGAAAACGAAACCCAGAAATACACATACAGAGAAGAATCACTCAAACTCCAAATAAATAAGTCCGGAAACCCAGCCTGAATTCAAACCGGAGACCCAGTTATGATGTGAGAGTGCCAAACTCTACACCAGTGTGTTACGTCAAATCCACTTATTTGTTTTAGTGCAGCCTGGCCTTTTTTTTCGAGCAATACAATTGTTGAGTGATATAGTTGGCAGATCACACCCAAGGCTACAGTGGTCATAGCGGGCAAATGGACAAAGTGACCGAAACATTGAGCTGCAAACACAAAAAACAACTGCATAGGGCACAAATAGCCAGAATCTTTCATTTGAAGTACATTGCTCTATATTTCAGTGCTCTTAAATGGTGGTTTTCTTTCATAACATTCACTTTCATCCACTAGTCCCCCCCCCCCCCCCCCCCCTCTCTCTCACACACACGATGTCATCCTTCCTGATATTTTCTCCTTGCACAGACTATAATATCAAACTCTTTGGTTGGCAGTGACATCCAGCTATAGCATGAAATAAACAAGATACCCACCAAATTGAAAAGAGGGTAGTTCCCCTGCTGTGCATTCAAATTGGTCGGCACATTCTGACAGGCCACTGTCGAGCCCATCTGTGAGATTAGAGGGCCTCAAGATGCTGTTTATTTGTGCCCACTCGGTTGCAGGATATCTTCACGTTTTGTCCGTAGCTTATCATCGCCTTTCTCAACCAGCGCTGTCACCCAGCTACGCTATTAGCCGGCTCCAGAACTTATGTCAGGAGACACTGACCCTCAAGTCACCCCCTCTTTTGATGTGTTCCTTCCGCATCATTGTTGCTCAGAGCAAACAATCAAGTTGGGGATTTATCACTGGGATTAGCCATACTGTTTGACAGCCGCATTGTAAAGGTGGATAATATTCAATGAGGAGCTGTGACCATTTCCGACATATTAATGTCTCGTGTAATATCATTCAAGTAGATATGACGTCTTCAGTAATCAGGATTATAGTAAGTCAGGTATTTGGTTTTGGTTTTTTGTTTTTTTTCCTGAAGACTGAAATAAAAAGAAACTATAAAAGGCATTTCTCTTGCACAATCTTCTTCTCATTCCTTCATTTGCGAATACTGCTGCACAAACACAGAAACACCACGCTCTCTGTGCAGCTTCTATTTTCCCCACGATTGCTGGACGCCAAACAGGCAAGAAAAATGACCAGCAGGCTCCCCTCACTCCCTAGAGACGTGAGTCCTACACATAGGGATGTGGCTATTACTTATCATCATCAAAAAGTGCTTGTTTGGTGATAATAAGGGCCTGGGATAGATATCTCAGCTAAAGGGGGTGGGGGGGTGGGGGGGGACTACCTGAAGTAGCAACCGAGGAATCCTTCTGCTGCTTACCCAAGCATTTTTTGCCTCTCTGTAAAACGGAGGGCCAGCTCTAAAACCCGGCTAAGCCCAGAAATAGAGAAAGATAGGACAAACTGCTATTAGCCATGGTTAGAAGGCCAAAATAAGATAAATAATATTCAAAATAATAGACAACATCCTCAAATGTGCTTACTGCACAAGAGACAATCATCTGGGAATTCGGGGAGAGGGTAAGCACTCAGTCATAGTTTTGTGTTTTCATCAAATCTTTTGGGTGCATGAAAGTGATGTTGCCACAGACAGCAAAGCTGCCAATTTGTTGAAGTTCACTTTGAAAGATGTGAAAGGAAGCAAGCGAAAAGGCTTTTGACTGAACAAGCTGTATTGTGTATTCCCTTGCAGTGTATGGTGAGAAAGACCGCCCGCCCCGGGAGAAAGCAGAGCAGCTCCCGATTCAACGTGAAACATAACTCATGTCATGCCGCGTGCCAGAAAAGTTCACGCAATACATAAATTTCGGGTCATATGTTATAATTTAAGCGGAGGTCACGTTCGATAATAGCCCAATTGCCATGCAGGGCCAATGGGCCTTATCTGTAAAAGTTCTCAACAGCGTGACACCCGGCTTCCTGAATCCCTCTGCAAACAGTTCACGTTCCTTGTTTGTTTTATCTATTGCCATTCAGCCATTTGAGTTTGACACTAGGTTCATGACCACTTCAATTCACCTCTCGGTATCTGATGATTCCGTCGCTCACATTCCTCTAATGTATTCTGAGGAGGGAAGAGATACGTGTGGGGAGGGAGAAAAGGCACGCGTCCCATCTGATTGCAAGGTCTCCTCTGATGAATCACGCCACAGTGGACATCTCTGCTGTATCAAAGGGTGCTTTCCATTTCGGCGGTGTGATTAATCAGAAAACGACTTTATTGTTAACATAAAAAAGTCACCGCAGATCACTAGAAGACTCATTAAAACAAAGTATTTATTCACTCTGTTGATGAGATGTGACCTCAAAACAATGAGGAGAGACGTTGAGCAATTTTTTATTTATTTATTTATTTTTTAACCAAATTCTGTTCAGTTTTCTTTTTTCAAAAGCCTTGTTTATCACAATTTGATAAATTGAAGGTGGTGGAGTGAGTGTGTTTCATAATAATGAAGAAATGAATTAAAAACCAGAGTGACTCTCTTCTTTAAAATAATGAAAAAAAGAAAGAAAATGGAGAAAGACAAACTTATAGGCCTTGACAAAAACACCTTCCACGCCACAAGCATTTCTCCGATTTGTGTCAATTTCTCCACTGGTTGCAAGTGGTACAGCTTTACCTGTAGGATAGAGGGGAGGGAGGGAGGCAGAAAGAAGAAAAATTGAGCGAATGAAATAAATATCTATTTAAAAATAGCCTCTCAGCATGGCAAGGAGAGATTTGAAGATATTATCCTCAAAGGCTGCTGTGAGTGAGGCCGGGAGAAGGGAAGGCTGTCTGCAGTGAAATATGAAAAGCACATACTCCCTGACAGCCTATGGCTTTTCCTGATACTGCCAACACCAGCCCACTGGAGTGATCCATAGACTCTTTGTGGAGACTTGTGATATAAATGCTGAGGGCTAGATGTTAAAGATCCTCAGCTCGCTGCCGCCCCACCCTCTCTCGTCATCCTTCGCCATCGCCTTGCTTGCCACATGGGGGGAATTTGTTATGTTCCCTCTCGTACACCTGCCTCGGAAATATCCGGACAGCGGACAGGGAGAAAGTCGACTGACTTGTCCTTGTCCCTTTTCAATTTGACAAGGCAAGCAGCCTTGGGGACTTTCCAGTCTATTTTCAAATTGACCATTTATAATCAGTTTTCTAAAGGAGAAAGAGAAGGGGTGGAGGAGTCCAGCCGGCCCTGTGTTGTTGTGGAAGGTATAGAGCTGGGGGTTGGGAGATGATAATACAGCAGCGTGTTGTCAGATGTGTCAGCAGGTAAGATGAATGAAGAATGGGAGGTGGGTGCATAAAAGAGAATGCACAGTGGGGAATTGACCTCTACTCAAAAAAGAAAAGTAGGGGTGGGGGGAGAAAAAAAAATCTATATCCTCAAGCAAATAAATATATACAGACGCTCTTTGAAATATGCACCACCTCTCCATGAACCCAAAAACAGAAGAAAAAGTTGTGCTGGTGGCGGCTAAAACCTTCCGGAAAGACGAGGCACCCGTTGTCCATTTGTTGACGCCAATGTGGCTGCATATATCAGCACCTGCAAGGTCAGACCGACTCGAGCGTGGCAGGCATGGCGAGGGCCCCGGCCCGGGAGGCGCTACAGCATTCTGTCACACTGCTTGCTCCATCGCCACCACACGATGACATTTCCACAAGATGGCTCTTCTGAATTATGCGGCCCAGCGGAAGGGTAAGAAGAGAAAGGGGGGGGAAAAAAAGCTCATTTTCTGGGTGTCTGCTTTCGACCTGAAACCGCCACTTGTTTTCATCAGCGCCTTTTGCCGCTTATGCAAAATGCCGCGCGGGGCAGTGGGGGAACAATCAAGCTGGCCCACTGCTCTTGTTCTCCACGCCACAGAAGCCTCTCTCTCTCCCTTTCAGGTGTAATGACACAGTGTCACCTCTACATTGGCCTCCATCCTCCCTAAATTAATCCCAATTTGGCCATCAAGCACGGGGCCGTCCAGAGGGGCAGGCGGCAAGTAATTGACATTCTCAGGTGCATGAGTTTTGTTTATGTAGTAACGCTGAGCCAAGGCCTTTCGCCGTGGATGACAAGCACACCCAGTTTGCATACACCACTTGATGCGGGAGCGCTGCATGAGTGACTGCTCAGCAGCCCGTGGCCCTGTGGCATTTCAGCAGAGGACATTTCAGTAAAGATCGCCTCAGGTGTCAAAACGGCTTGGAAGGTGCAGCCGGCAGCTGGAGGTCGTTTGTCCAGCGCATTGATTCCACCGCAACCCCATCGCTCTCTCTAACTATTGATCCATCCCCCAAGACCCGTACACAATGCCCATGCCACACCGGGGACTTGGAGACCAGGTGTCAATGTGGCCAACCCTTAAACGAAAGAATGGCAAATCTTCAATAGGACGTCACACATCACTATATGAAATAGGCATCGCCTTGGCCACTTACCTCGGAGGTCATTCCAACGATATGCTAAGTCCATTTTGGTTATTGGGATTCCGTGAATGAGGGGAGAGGCGAGTTTATAAATGTGAGAGCACGCCGGGAGGAAATGACCGTAAGTCATTACCAGCCCTTTTGTGTGTGTGTGTGTGTGTGTGTGTGTGTGTGTGTGTGTGTGTGTGTGTGTGTGTGTGTGTGTGTGTGTGTGTGTGTGTGTGTGTGTGTGTGTGTGTGTGTGTGTGTGTGTGTGTGTGTGTGTGTGTGTGTGTGTGTGTGTGTGTGTGTGTGTGTGTGTGTGTGTAGGAGTGTTGGCGCTCATACATGGAATACCCTTTCTAAATGCTTTCCCAGGCAGATCTCTGATGCCTTTTAGCATGTCACCCAGGGCCATGAATCACCATTACAGCACCTACATTTTTACCTGGGCACCTCTAAAGCTTTTTCATTAGGGTAAAAGGGAACCCATGCAGGCACAGACAGGGTTGTCAAGGGGGTTGGCTGTGTTTGCAAAATGGAGGGTCAGGGATTTGGGTTGGGCGGGTTAATTACAATAACAATGGGGGCGGCCAAAATAAAAAAAGAAAGGGGGAAACGCACGCTATGGCAAGGCTGAACTCCTCTCATTTGTTTCAATAAGCTAAATTGATTCCTATGTCCTCTGGTGCCATTTGCATCGCATCCATTTAGCGCACGCCAGTCGTCCCACTCCCCTTCCACACTTCTCCTCCTCCCCCTCCATTCACTTCACGTGTGGAGGGCAAGACAACATCGATGGGGACGCATTGATCTTCCAGGACGCCAGACGCATAAAAATACTCACACATACATCGACACATTTATATTCCACCTGTGCATAGATGTGCATATACAGTAGACACATAACATAAATGCAGAGAATTGGAGCAGACTTTTGACACTCAGGAGGTGAGAATTCTTCTATATATTAATAAAAACTTTTATATGATGTTGGATTTTTCTTACAAATTAGAGCTAAACACCACTCAGCCATAACATCGCATTACTGACCAGTATAACACTTATCTCTACAGTGTGGCACATGGCAGTGAGTGAGCAATTTGTCTTGAAAGTTTATAGGATATTGGCATGGTCTGAGTGAGTTTGACAAGGGCTAAATTGTGATAGTTACAGTATTTTATGAGAACATCGTCAAAATTGCAGCTCTGCAGTGGTGGTTCAGGAGAGGAGCAGCAACAGGGTCAGGAGCAGTCGAGGCTCAGTGATACACATGGAGACAGAAGTGGTCTGATGTAACAGATATAGCTCAATATATCTGTTACATCAGACAATGGGGGGGGGGGGGGGTTATTAGCATGGTAGATGGATGGTAACAACGAAGGAGACTTCAAAAGTGCCATGACTCTAAGTCCATATTCTCCTGGAACTTTATAGTTTAATAGATGGGTCACCTATAATAGCAATCCAACGCCATTGTCTGTCGTCCATATGAAGGTTCATGTACTCACCTTTGTTAATCTTTATAGCATATTGTTCTTTGTGCATGTGTCATGGCCCAACATGAAAACTACATCATTTTCAGTGTTTCTGCCGGTGCCATGTGAACAGACTTCATTTTCAGACTGTTGCCATGTAAACATGAAACTTTTGTGAAATGAAAATGCAAAAACGATACATTCGCTTGAAAGGTCATGTCAACAGGGCCTTAGTTGGTGCAGCAATTGGTCACTCCAAACTGCTTTTGGACATTTGCAATTAAAGCAACTAAAAAAGTGAATTCAACAAGTCAATCAAGTTCAACTTCATCCATGGTTTTTTGGGCACAAAAGAGTGAAGGATTCAATTATGTGGCAGTGGATTCCAGAGCAAAATAGACAGTTTTTTTTCTCCTTTCTTCCAGATGAAAAGCTTGAATGTTTTCTCTGGCACTCTTTGTTCTTCTTAAAGTTTCATTTTGTGAGCTGAGATTTGATGACAATGCAACAGCTTTTACTCAGTAGTTTGGCAACCTCAATGCTACATACCTGCCACTACAACAACCTCCCAAATATAACTTTCTTCACAGTATTTTGCTCTCCATATTACAACTGATGCATCTCATCAACGCGGCTACCCTCACTGCGCCCAGTAGCTCAAGTGTTACTCAGGCCCGATCAGTGAATGTGGCTCCCAACCAAGCCCTCAGTCAGAGGTGGTATCTATTCTCACATGCCTCTGCCTGCTTGCTGCAGGCCCCCTCTGGTGAAACACACAGTCTAGTCCTAACACATCCACAAACACACACCCACACCCACACCCACCCGTCATCAGTCACCGTCAGGGCAGATAGCGGTGGCCGTCAGGCAGATGAGTGACGACCAGGCCTGTTACCTAAGCGGCCGCATGACAATGGGCCTTTGGGATGAGATAGAGAGACAAAAGCCACACATCAGTACAAGACCTTAAAATCTTCATTATCTGCTGCACAATTAGATGATAAATCGGTGATGTAAAGTTGGAATACAACATTCAACAGAAATGCCTAGTACCCCAAAAAAAGTACTTTTCACGTGCAATCTCCTGATACTCATGCAGTATCAAACGAGCAGTGAGGTTAAATTTTAAATTCGCACTAATCCCAACTGGTTGAAATGACTGGATGCCTTCATATACATCCTGGAGAAAAGCCTAATGATAATGTGTGTTTAATGTGGTCTTCACAGCAATTTCAACATGACACCACTTCTGTCATGTCTAAAGGACTTATTCCCCAGACAAGACTAGAAATATAAAGAGTAAAATAGCTACCAAAGGTATCACAAATGCCTTCTTGAGTCAGCAATAAGCAAATCCCATTAAATCCCTTTTAATTGCACCTCATTGAAGCAAATCCTGACTGCTTGTGAACAGTATAAAAAATATAGATTATAATGACTTGGGGGCAGTGGACAGACTTTGGATTTTAGCCTCATCAATATCTTACCCCTCCTTGTCTGAACACACTTTTGCGAGCTTTGGGAGTGGGATGAGTGCAGACCAGGAGGGTGCATTCGCCTTTGAAAGCAGATGTTGTTCCCTGACTGATGCTCCACTCCCTGCCCCACACAAACAGAGTCACTCAAACATACACGTTCCAGGCACGCCACAAGATTTATAACAATAAAAGTCTCCCCAAAAGGCAGCGAAACTCAACGCCCATTTTGCAAGCAGCCTTGAACTGGGGCTGATCTGCTATTTGTTACCTGGAGCGCTTGGCAAAAAACCCCCCCCCAAAAAACAGCTCGAGCCCAAACACTTGAAAGAGCTTATTGCTCATGTTGCCCACAAGTTCAGCGTTGTGTTTCTAGTGGAAATACAACATCTCTGTTAAGCTTGCTACGCCACAAACTTAAAATACCTTGATCCAATTAGAGACACAGGCTTATTTGCTCAAGTATAAATGTTTAAATTGGTAATACCAGCAGGTAATAATTAAATTCCCCCAGCCAGCCCCCTGCAGAATATGTGTACTGCATGTGGAAACACAGTGAGCACAACAATTGAGTCACAGGTTTGGGCATCAATGGATGGTGAATGTGGTTAATCCAACAATGCCAAAGCTCTATTGTATGTCACACACTTTTGTTGCAAACTCATGACCTTATTAACCTTCTTAATCCTCAACTGGCTTCTCACGATAAGGGGCTTACAACCACACTCACAAGCATGCACTCGAACTTTCATTTTGATGCCCGACAAATACTTCAGAAGCCCTATCCACCTGTTTTACCCTGCACACCTGAGGTCCTCTGCATAATATCAACAGAAGCCCTCGAGTCATCCAAGACAATTAACGCTCTCCCTTAGATCAACAGTGGGGGGGAAAAAATGGATGGCGGCGTTTGGAGCAGAGGGCCCTCCCAGTGTGGGCACATGAGAAAGCAGGTCTGATTGGTATTAAGTGGTGAGATTAAAAAGCCATCGCATAGGTCAGGTCAGCTGGTGTTCATTTGAATGCATTACCAGGGTCCGAGGCTAGATAATTCTCTCATTAGTGCCACTCAAACCCTGAGTGACAACACGGGTGAGAAGGGAGCATGTCGTACAACACTTAGAGTTAATTAGTCCACGCACACTGTTGCTCTGCACCCCGTGCGTCTGCTCTCTCCTCATCCTTTTGAAGCGGCGTGCGCTTACGGAGTCTGCAGTTAATCGAGGATGAGACGTGGTGTTTTCTGAGGAAATCCCTTGTTTTGGGAAAAAAAATAGGAATGGGTAAATTTTTCTACGAATCAAGTGAGTTGAACCGAGATAAAGTTAAAGTATTTATTTATTTATATATGTCCGTCCAATTTAGGATCGGGAGGGCAAGAGCTGATGCCGTCTGTCTCCAAGTCCCGTCAAGTTGCCAGTTCAGCAGAGGCCAAACACACAGAGTTACACTCAGATTTGCATCTACAGTATTTTTTAAAGCAACCAATTCACCTCAAATCCATGTATTAGGACTTTCAAAAAAAAAAACGAGTGTCCCAGGATAAAACCAACACGTGCACCGGGACAACATGAAAGTTCCACACAGAAAAGCCTCAGAGCCCAGTTACAAACAGGGGTGTGGTTATTTGGTGTTTTTCGAGCCACTGGAAAAATCAAAATGAGAGAACGTTGGCAAGTCATCAAGTAGTGAAAAACCCCAACTGTAAAAGTATATCACATCCAATATGCTTTCCAGTGTTGCTGTGAATGAATAGAATAGGAATAATCTACTTATCACAGGGGGAAATTCCCTAACAACTATCAGATTAAAACGGGGCTCAGTACTGACAGTTTGTGTAACTTCCCAATGAAGACAGAGGTGCGTGTAAAAATAATTCTGGAGAGGGCTACCAATCTTCTACACTCCATGAGGGATTTTTTTTTTTCCAAATCTCCAAATTTTAGCATAAGAACAATTTTAGAACACATGCAGGAAACAAACTGGTGATGAGCTCACTTGGTTCATAGAAAAACACATTTAATTGAATTTAAATCCAGTTTCCACTGTACTCATGGCTCAAGACAAAAGAAGAAAAGATAAACAAGATGCACACCGTTACATTGGTTGTCATAACAGTGTTGTGCTTTGCTTGGGCTTCCTTTAAAAATATGTTGAGCTGTTCTTACCGACTTAGTCACTCACAACCATACGATAAATGAGAACAATGGCAGACTTTTATCTGTTAAACACATCAACACAAACAGAGATGATCTTCAAGTAGACGAACAGTTCTGATTCCTGTCACATCCCGTTTGGTCCACTGGAGATGTGTTTGGTCCCTGCTGCTTTCAAACTTCAGTGGAATCACTCCAGAGTTTGTTTGGATGTTGGGCGAGACATGTTTTACTAACAATCCTTGCCTTTTTATTTAGATGGAGGGGCAGCATTTCTCAATCCATCTTTACTTTAGCTAAGTTTGTTTCGAAAGGCTGGGTACATCCTGGACAGGCTGCCAACACACACACACACACACACACACACACCTGAGAGCAACAAGAGGTGAACATGTGAACTCCACCGAAGAATCGGACGCTTTAATATTTAGTTTCCAAAAGATGAGACCAAGAGATATCTATTGTCTGTCCCTTGACTTTTTTTCTCTCTTTCCTGGTTGATAGCAACGTGTTTGCATATCAGGAGCATGAGGTCGCATCCATGTCATCAATCTCTCTGTTCACATGTGGGTCTGATAACTACACCTGCATCACTGCTTTCTTCACCGCTGTTTTAAGGATTTCTTGGAATTGTCTCCGTTTTCCCCCTCTTTATCCTCACTTGCTTTGACTCACACTCCCACCATTGTTCTTATGAGAAACAACACTCGGCTCATTGGCCAACACACACACACACACACACACACACACACACACACACACACACACACACACACACACACACACACACACACACACACACCAAGGGGGGTTCTCTCCTGCCACCACCGCTGGGCTTACCCACCGCGCACACACACACGCACGCACATACACACACACTGAAAACCAGAATACCAATCTCTGCATGTGCCCCCTTCTGTAACTCCCCATCTGCACCCCCAGCTGAGCGTACGGGGTTAGCTGAATATTCTAGAAGCTTTCAATTTTTCAGGCAGGTCTGCGAACCCCCTCCTGTCACGCAGCGCCATCACACTCAAGGGAGTTAGAATTTTGACAGTCGTTAGCAGGGTCATCTGGAGTCCCTCAGGGAGGGGAAGAAAAGAAAAGATTTAGAATTGCCTTTCTGTCTTTTTATTCCCTCTACGTCGCCTTTGCCTCAGTTCTCTGTATGGGTCTGTCATAATTCCACTTCCTGTCTTCCGGGCCACGAAATACTCATCCCCCCTCAATCTAGCCTCCGCTGCCGAATTCGTCAATCAGCCTAGGCCTTCCATGGTGCTTTTTATAACTTCGATGTCACGCTTCTTACACCACTGTCAAAAATGGTGACAGAGCTCCAAACCGCTGGTTCTGCCAAAGTAAGGCAGTTATCCACTTGTATAATGTACTGTTAGTGCTCACGCAGGATCAAATAGGGATGCGAGGAAAATGGCTTCCAGCTGAAGGAGAATGGGGGGGGGGCTTGCGAGGAAGATGGAGAGAAGGAAAAATGAGAAAACATTTCTTCTTCCAACTCTTTTGCACTAATATGAATTCCCAGTGAAATGTCTAGCGAAGTAGGTCAATGGGATTTAGAAAGTTGTGCTGTTTTTTTTTTTTCCTTTTTTCCTCCCTCTTCTTCTCATACTCACTTGTCAATGGAAAATGAGCAATGCGATTAGGAGAGGAGAAGATGATGAGCTAGAGAGAGTGAAAAAGAGCAAGAAAAAGAAAAGGAAGGGGAGAAAAGAAAGACGGCAGGCTGAGTGGTGGTTTGGGAGCTCTCACGAGTCCCTCACCAGCTGACTGAGAGGCCCAGACAAAGAAGAGAGCGAGGAGATTTATATCTGTGCTCAGGAGAAAGGGAGTGGCTCACGTCTCTTCATCTTGATATTGACGCAACAATCTAATTATACTATTTCTCCAGGGAATATGCATATGAGGGTAATCAGTAAATAGAAAAAGGTAATTATTTGCCACAAGTCCTACCCTTTGCACCTGTAAGCACCGCATTGATATACAAGATTGCAGTTTTCCTATAATTCGGTATGAAGGTAGTTTATGAGCAGCTAAATTATTTACTTAATTTATAATAAGTAAATGAATTTCCTAGTTATTGAATATTTCATGTTGTCTGTCAAAATGTAATGAGTTAAGTTTGGTCAAATACAAATTGGCCTCTCTGGGTAATTTGCCAGAATGTTCCTCGGGGTAAATCTCCGCCAGCGAATGTGATTGAACGTTACAATTAAACGTGCTAATTCATTGTCAAAAGCAACTTATCTATACACATGATATATTTGGCGCCTAATTGGAAGGCACATTTAGAAATGGTTTATTCGGTGACTTTCTACATCATGGCCCTAATCAGAATAAATTCTGCTCGCTGTAATGAAAGAAGTTGAATATTCGTAGTTGGGCTATTAAAAAGACTGGAAGTGTGAATTATTTAAATGCTAATTAATGTTTTAAGCTTTCCAAGAAGCAATAGGCACATATTATTCCTCAGTTTCCCACAAATGGCTAATTTCAACATTCACTAAGTGCAGAGTAACCTCCTGCTCATATTTCATTCAATCAATTCAGCAGCAGTGGAGGTGCTCTCACCCATGCAGCTACCTCGACTCAGCGATAGAGGAAGATGGAATCCATCAATACTGGCAGACAGTTGCTGGGATTACTAATCAAGTCTTAGCTGGGAATTCACTTGCCCATAGGCTGCAGTGGTGAATCATGGGAAACATGTTTCAAAAATGCCTCTGATGTGATTGTAATTCAGGTAGGAGACACTCCAGTTGTTGCTATTCCTTCACTTTTCTTTTTGTCTTCTTCTTTTTTTTAACAGCACGTTTGAATTCAGTTATTGCCACATAGCAAATCTCGGTTTGATTCCAGGTTTGGCTTTGGGAGCTTTCTGTGTGAAGCCTGCATGTTGTCCCTGTGTCTGTAAGGGCTTCCACAGTCCTAAACCTGAAAAAAAAAATTTAATAAATAAATCAGGCTAAATGGTGATTCAAATTTGCCTATCAGTGTGATTTGGACCTGAAAGGTTTCATGTTGCATCTGTTCTACAAATGTTCAGTGTTTTGGGCAACATCTCTCGGACAGAGTCACAGATATCACATGAACTTCAATAAGTGCTAAAATAGAAAGAGATGTGGCTGAAGTTCGCCTTCAAATCAGCCCGCACCAAAGTTCTAATGTGAGCAGCAGCAGCATCATTCATGTTTCTACAATAGCTTGTTGTTCATCATAAGACAAAGGAGATTCTCACTCAGCTTGACATAGATGGAGGAGGGCCACAAGGGTATTATTCACATCTGCTGAAACAGTAAGCACAGCCAACTGGATGGCACGATACACCATGCTTATTAATGCAAACAAAGTCTCCCAACACAGAATATAAATTCCATTTCTCCTTCACATCGGTGCACAAATATTAATTGTGTTAAATATATGACCTACTGTGGATAGGAAAAAAAGAAAAAGCAGTTTTATTTTATCTTTACACTAACAAGCTGCAGATTGCATTGCACGTTGAGCTGAAAGTCGCACTTCTCCCCCGTACCACAAGGTGGCACTTTAAGCTCACAAACAGATACCATTTAAATGCTTTTTTTTATTATCTCCTATTCTCCTCCTGTTTACTGATGCACACGTGTCATTTCATTGAGCTCCAGCCCTCCAAGAAATACGTCTACAATATCTTTCCTTGAATCAGACACACCTGTACACAGTAACACCAAAGCCTAATATTCAATAGATCTCTCTTAAGCTCCTCGGCTCCACGGTGCATTGTTCAGCACTCAATCGAAATAATCCCTAACCTTAACCACAGTATGCACACAGAATCAACAGAGGAGCCCTGGGAGGCTTTCTTTTTTTTGCCTTGTTCTTCCTGTTTTTTTTTCTCATGGTAAAGAGTTTGCACAGCTGTCCAGGGAACACAAATGGCATTATGCTCTCTTCCTGTGGCAGGACATCTGTTGCTATCAGTTGGCATCAGTTCAGGTCTGCTGAAGTGTTCCCTACACAGTTTGATAGCATCATCATAACTTGGTTGGCGATTGTGTTTTATCTCATGTTGGTAGCTTTAGCTTTGATAGGTGAGGAGACTGTAAACTGAAAGCCTACAGTGCTGCATAATATGTAACCTATTTTCCATGTTGTTTACATTATTAAATTTTAACTAAACATTTATTCAAAGTTAATGCGATGTAAATCTCTCCAATGAACACAGATGTTTCACTTTTTCAAAGTTCAGTTTATCCGGCAGACGAGTTAACACCTTGTATTGAGTGGGAATGCATCATTTGTTTAATTTCATTATATGGAAATAACTGTATCTATATGTTAATACTGGCATCCAATCCAATACTGTATCAAGGCCAGCATAATAACTTTTACTCACTAAAAACATCCAAAGAAGACAAATTCTATTTTCAGAGAAAGCAGTACAGCTGTATCTCATAGCTGAACTCATGTGACTCTCATTGGGTATTATAAGAGCTACATGAGATCATACTGATGTGAATGGGAACTACAACAATTGAGCTCTCACATAATGCATAAATGAGCATAATAACACTGGTAATATTAATGCAGAGTACTGTTATTCATGCAAGTTCTTGTGCAGCCCTGTGAAGCAGCTGCAGTAGCTTGGCCCTGTACACTCACAGCTGCTTTGGCCCTCCATAAACCAACTTGTGCAGACTGACTGGGAATTGCGGAGGACAGAATACTAATTGGAGTTCAACTAAATCAACACAACCCTGTATGCCTGCGTCTTCACATCCCCAGCTGCTTGTTGGACTTGAAAAGAAAAACTTGAATACTTCATCTACACTGTGTGGAAGTAAGTGATATTTATTGGGTTGATCCAATGTGTCTATTTAAAGATCGCATGCACACACGCACACAAAAATCAAGTCAATGGAAGAATTACTTTTAATTTGATTGACCTGATGTATATTTTGCAATGATCTTGGCATATTCTCTCCCAGAACGGTACATTGTCCGACTCAGCTCGGCATCTGAGAAGTCCACGCGAAATAATCCAAAACGGACACTGAATCCATCAGCCCATTCAAAGTTGTCCATCAGTGACCACGCAAAGTACCCACAGACATCGACCCCATCTTCTTTTATAGCTGGAAACAAAATCAAAACATAGCCAAGTAATTGAAAGTCTGTGCAACTGAAGATCATAATGTATTGTTGAAAAAACAATTATTGTATGATTTATCGGTTGTAAGTTAAAGTTAGTGGCACTTTCATCAACTGCAAGTACTAAAATATATTATGCTTTAAATGCATTTATTCTGATTGAAATGTGTACCAACCAATAATTTTTACTTCAGTACAAAATAGTTTTTATGATTAAATGTTTCACATTCTATATTGTTTATCTCTTTAAAGGATGGTGTTATCTATCTACCATATGCTTAAAGCTTCCTCTCTGCAAACATTTTCTCATGTCACATGAACAGAGGGGAATTCAGAGATATTGGATTGATTTCCAGTAGCTGCATTGATTGTAGTATTTTGTATACCTGAAAATGTAAAAAATATAACGCCTGGCCACATGTCACAGAGAAAAACTGCACAACAAATGCTGTGAGGTGAAATCACAAACTACTACATGACCGCACAGTCAAAAAACAAATGGTTTTTTTTTTAGCTATTATGTTTTGGTGAATATAGTAGAATTTTTGTTTCAATCAAATAGTTTGGCTGTTTTTACCATTTTTGATATCAAGCCATCATGTGGTATGTATGGATTTCCAAAAAGTGTAAAAAATATGTAAAAAACAACAATAATGCTTTCTCAATGTTTCAAAGAATTTACCTACAGTGCAAAACTGGCTTTGCAATCATTTGTCAAGTTCTATTTTTATGTTGGACAGACTTAAAAAGTTCAATTTGCTCATTTTGAACAATTCAGGATGAACTTATTACCTACAATTTGCCCTACAATAATAATATTACGTTACTGCTGACAAAAACTACAGCTTCCAATATTGTTCGAAGAGCAATTACCTTTAGCCACTTCCAATACAGTGTCCTTGTAAAATTGACAGCGACGGTCATCCTCAATTTGCAGTGGCCCCACCTGAGAGAATCCATTCTCTGTGATGTAGACCGCTGGGTTGTTGAAAGTGTCCTGGAAAGTCATAGGGCAAATATTGTCAAACAAGGCATCGCAGCTGTCAGGCATTCCGAGGAGAGACAGATTGGTCTACAGTGTGCCGTTTAGCTGCATTTCAACGGTGCCAGGCTCAAACTAATGGTGTGTGACAAGTCGCAACAGCAGGAAATTGCTCGTTTGCAAACACTTTTCAGCAAAGTAACTGTTTCATTCAATGTGACAGCACTAATGAAGCATCAGTGTTTTTCTGGAGGTGTTGAAGGGAGATTACCGCATACAAAATCAATAGGAAGACACTAAACAAATGTCAGAGTATTCTCCTTGTTTGGTTGAAGGCAATCTGTCTTGTTGGTCAATTTAGTTTGATTCGTAGGGAGAAGGAAAATAAAATCTGCAAATAGCAGTTATGACTGATCTTTGGGTCATGTCATTTTAGCCATGTGTAATCGATTAAAGAACTATTCGGCGAATAATCAAACCCCCTAATTATTAAAATGTTCTTATAGTTTTACCTTGATATACTTGAGAAGTTTTCTCAGGCCATAGGGCACAACAGCCAGCCATGACACACCACAGATGGGCCAGGACGACTCCATAACTTCTTTAACATGTCGGTCACTTTTCATACACGGCATCTCGTCACCGTCTCCTCCTACTGTCACTTTGCGGGACGTGTAGTAGTTCAACGCAAAGAAGTCGGCTGTTCCCAAGATGGCAGGTTCATCCTTGGAGAAACAGGGCAGCCTCGACTCACCACCATATTTCAGCTTTTCACTCTGAGCGTCTATAGCAGATCTCATTGTTTCTGGATAGTCTCCCGTTACAAACACGGGCCAGGCGAACCATCCCAGTGTAAATGCAAGGGCACGTTCACACGCAGCGATGTCCTCCTCACAGCCTGGGTGTAACGGCTCAATCCAGTCACTGTTGATGGCCAGAGACACTGCACCCTTCTGCCGCGGCCTGTAAAGAGAGTCATAGCTGTGCCAGGCCATGGCGTGGCCACGCAGCATGTTGTGCCCAACCAGGTAGGCTGCGGTACCTTTTTCTTGTAACCCCGGGGCATGGATGCCGTCTTCGTTGCCCAGCTTGGCGCACACGTACGGCTCATTGATAGTGATCCAAAGTTTGACACGGTCCCCAAATGTTTCAAAACAAAACTTGGCATAACTGTCAAACGAGCCTGCAGTCGCTGCTGACTTCCAGCCCCCCTGGTCCTGGAGGGCTTGAGGCAGGTCAAAGTGGTACAGAGTTACCATCGGCGACACATTGCAAGCCAGCAAATCATCAATCACTTTGTTGTAGTACTGCACACCTGTTGAACAGACAGAGCTGGCGATAAATAACAGGTCAGTGCATATTTAAAGCAGCCATATATGCTTGGGTTTAGATGTCCTGCTTGGTGTGAGAATACCTTTTTGATTGACGTGCCGCGCTGTCCCGTGAGGCAGAAGACGGGCCCAGGAGAAAGACAGGCGGTAGTGCGTCAGTCCAAGCTGCTGGATACACTCCAAGTCTTTCTCCCACAGCTCATAGCTGTTACAGGCCACATCTCCATTCTGTTCCCCAAACACTCTGCCTTTCTCGTGACAAAATGTGTCCCAGATACTCGGTCCCTTACCGTCTGCCTGCCAGCCACCTGAACAAGCACATAAAGGTTGTTGCATTTCATCACAGTTGGGATGACATGGAAGTTTCTGTGGATTTTCAGCGGCTTTATTGTGACTCTCTTTTGCTTACATGCACATGGATGCATTGTTTTCCATTTTCTCTAATTTGTCTTTAAATATGAATATAATAATTTTATAGTGTGTTTTCCACATTGAAAGTATGGAGCTTCGTCACAAAATGTAATATAAATCCATCCCAGAGAACAGCACTGATTGTTTAAGTAAATGTCTGTTGTTGTTTTTCCAACAATATTTTATTATTTAAAAAAAACAGCCAAGTAAACAAAACAAACATGGGAGCAAATCCTAACGCTTTATATCTAAGCAGCCTTTGCTTGCCAGGTCCGCTGTCTCATTTGCGAGGTGCTTTAGGAATGGTACCCATGAGTTAACAAACAACTTCTAATTTCCTTGAAGTCTTCAATTTAAACGCTCCATTTAAAATGCCCCCAATACACATGGCCTATAATTAGCCCCATGGAAAAGAACACATCTTATAGGTTGAAGAGAAAGTTTATGCTGGGTATTTGTAAAAGAGCCCCTCATCTGACAAGAGAAGAGAATCAATCTCGTGTTTGTTTTAACATTTTTCTTAAACATTGCATCGATTTCTTCTGTGGCCTTTACGCAAACTGAAATATAGAAGTGCAGCTCCAGATGCAATAAGAACCCATCTCCTTCCTGCATTTTGCACAAATGGGAGAAACTCAAGGATACAGTGAGATTGAAGGTTTCACTGTCGCCTGTAAGGGATCCTGTACTGTCTCCAATATCCCATTGCACAAAAAAACTCCACCAACCTCCTCATGTAAAGGTTTGATTATCTCCATTACTTTTTAATAGACACGCATTCGTGCCACAGCAATGCGTTGCTGAGTTTAAGAGTTATAATCGACTTCAACCATGCTATGATCTGATATGTTGTCAGGTTTAATGTTGCAAAAAGACCCTGCAGGAAATACTGCCATGTGACACTCCTGTAAGGATCTTTCCCTCCTGCAGCGTGGTTGTGTTTACTAACCTTCTATTTGATACGCGGCAGTCCCCGCTCCCCATGCAAAGTCCCGAGGGAACATGATCTCCAACATTCGGGACTGAACTAATGCGGTCTTGATATAGCACTGCGGAGAGGGTATTTCGTAATGTTTGTGACTGCTACGTCTACAACAACCGAGAAGCCATAATGATCATGTGGTTAGGAAGAACTTCAAAATGAGAGATTCCAGGGGCAGATAAACTTTCAGGAGAAACTCAAAACACTATACCAAATATGTTTTTCCCTTTTATGTTGGCCTCACTGATTAAGTGGATCATACTAAAACCATAATATACATCAGCTATATTGTTGTAATGTATTACTTTCTGATGAAAATTGCGGGTACGTTACATGCAATCTAATTTTTCAGAGTGTACCTGAATGCATCATACGAGGTTCGTCCCTGCGTGATGACGTCACTGTCGTGAGAGTTTGTGATTTCTTTTACCGTTTAAATAAATAATAAATAACAGGAAAAATATCCAAACGTAAAATAAAAATGTGACAAAGTACACAGTTTTTTTTAAGTTATAAATCATGTAGACTTCACTGAAAAATGAAGACTTAATACAAAAGACAACAATTTGCATTGCCAATGTTTCAAACAGCAACTTAAAAAGAAATACACTTAATTGTATTACCAAAGCCTCGTGACCCTGCCCTTGAATGAACATCAAGCTTTAGGAAAATATATCACTGGAGTTAGAGAAGAAAGAATAGCCTCAAGGCAAATGTTCGCTGGCCTGTTCTCACTTCAACGCTATCCACTAATCAAGTTTCTCTGGGATGAAGTGACTCACTCGACCCCATCATAACAAAGAAAATGGATTGTGTGCCAAAAGGCAAACAAATCCTTATCATCCAAAGCTCCAACTCATCATCCTCTCAGAAGTGCAGGATTCAAGGGGGTTTTCCCCTCTCCATGTGACTTCATCTTTCATGGCTTTAATGTGTGCTGCAAACTAGACCCAACTTGTTGCAGCACCAACAATAAAAGAAATGCCATGCCATTGTGATAGGAACATGTTTAATTTGTGTAAAAGTAGTAGCACTGAAATACAAAACTGCAATCAAATGTAGAATAATGATGATAACAACAACTATGGTGATAGTTTTGTGTAAAGCACTTGTTGAAATAAAAATTAAACGGAATCAAATGATAACAATAATTGTAGAAAATGACAAAAAAAATTGAGCATAACATTTGGCTACTAAAATTTAAAATAATCACAGTGCATTTGGAGCCATTTTTTTAATTACTGTTTGGCATTTTGGTGGATTTATGTTTGGCTCTGTGTTAGCAGTGGTGGCCCAGAGGCAAGAGAAGTGGACATGGAATGGGAAATTCCCGGGTTTGAATCCCATTGTGGGCCTCTGAGCATGACCTTTGACCTCATCAATTCTCTGGAGCACCTTCAGGTTGCAGCCGAGACATAGAATGAGAAAATGCCCCTTCAAATGGATTAATGTGTCATTATTTAATTTACTTTACAATGTCACCCTTCCCTTGATTTTTATATATATCAGAATACAATGTAGACTTGTTTCTTGTGAAGAGGCATCTAAATAATAAAGAGGTGTAGTATTTCTTTATGTCGTGTGCACCTTTCTTTCCACCATTTAAGTTAGCTTCCATAGTGCAGGGGTGTCAAACATAACCACCATGCAAACTGTAAAAATAGCCAAGAAAACATCGGATTATTTACACAGTTTCACATTTTATAATTTATCCCTCCGCCACAACAAAGAAACACTTTACAGAGTAAATTCGAAGGTTTTGTCTATGTGAATCCATTAACGAAAATGGGGCGTTCGAAACTTAAGATCACGACTATATACTTTTAGTCTGAAAAACGGAAATGGTTGCTGTGAATTTGTCATGCCCGTGATATTACTCTGAAAAGCGGAAGTGGTTCTTGTTGTGAACTCGCAGAACCTTGATGGCGGAGGTCTGGGAGCAGGACCACGGGAAGAGGACTTTTCAATGGATACTAAACTAGTTTTGAGGACTTTCCGTACGCTGGGGCTCTCGCTACAGTCAAAACAACCACTCTGGACACGATTTTAGGTGATGCAAGTCGTTTTATTCACATTTTCGTCTGGAATTCGCCACTTTTTTTGCGTTGGAAAAGTGTATTTTTTTCCCCCGAGTCAAAGTAATTTCCTGCTGGTGCTCATAGGATAAACGGTCTCCTCGCTCTTATTATTTGGTTTACCATGTAGTCCAAAGTCTAGACAGACTGAAGCCGGAGTGTGTTTCCTGAAGTTGGATAACCTGGGATGACTGCAGCCGCCACCCGGGGAAAAGACAACACGGAGTCGGACCCACGTTATGAGCAACAAAGAGCGACGGCGATAAACAACCGGGAAAGTTATCGAGCGGACGCCGAGGAGAGCCGAGATTCGGTGGATTCGTCGACTCGGGAGGAAATGAATGCGGCACCGGGATGGGACGGGGATTCTAAATGAGTCGTTTTTCCAAACAAAGGAGGACACCTCTGTGGGACTGAACACCGCCGAGCAAAGGGAATGGAGGAGGAAGGCTCGCTTGAGCCAAACGTCTCGTTTTTGTCCGCCTGCGAAGTCTTCGTCTGACGGACTTCCTCCACATCCACTCTCTCCCCCCTCCCCGGGCTGCCCCGTTCCCAGGCTGAGAAAAATGAGGGTGGATCGGCTGCAGTTGTTTGTGCTCCTGCTGCTGAGTGACTTCTCGGCGCGGTCGTCCGCCTGCAAATCGTATGACGAACGCTCGAAAAGCGGTGGGAAAAGCCTGCCGTCCGACAGGAAGGTGGTCTGCAGCAACATGGAGCTCCATCAGGTGTTACCCCCGGACTCCTTCCCCAACAGGACCGTCACACTGTGAGTACACGGGGACCGCCATCTACTGTCATTTTCAAGCAGATCCTTTCACTCAAACCTAAGTAAACACAAGAGAATAAGTACCTGAAGATGGTTTCATTCCAAACACTTGCAGTCTTTTCAAAAAGTACAGATACATCCAGTCAATGTCAGCCATGCATCACGAGTTCACAGCTACACAGTCAAATGTAACATGAACCATCTGTCTTCCTGGACTGCAGCAAGTCATTTTCAGGAAGATATTCTGGCTACTAAATTAGTGCTTTACACGTGACACTTTACATCTCTGAGAGTTCACAGGCTACACAGTCAAATTCACAGTTCAGGTAACTGACCGCACTGTAGATAAATAAGCAGACTGTGTATGGCTCTTCCACATGATCCAGAGGACTCGGTTTGTTACATGAATACATTGATGGGTTCCAACTATGTCTTGTTTCTTCAGACAAACAGAAATTAGTACATTTTGTTTCCCCCCCCCCCCCCCTCAAAACCACCATACTCTGCTCTGCTGCTCATCCCTAAAATGCATATCCCTTATAAATGAGGCACAGTTCCAATGTGAATTGAACAGGCTTATTGAAATTTCCATAGACATTTTCATCGTTTTTTTTTTTTTTTCTTACGCAGAGTTTGTTAGTTCGTTCTTTAATCAAAGAAATGGTGTTCATGCAAGTCACAAAGTGACCAAACCACCACAGCTCAACATCACTCACCAGTATCGCTGATTCACTTTGCCCACATGCCCTTGTAGTACATTTCTGGCTCACCATTGAGAGCTTGACAAACCAGACATAATGACACGTAAATACACAAGTAAATAGTGAGAAACTCAGAGCTCTGCACCCTGAGCACTTGTGCTTTGTGGTGGTGAGGGATGGGGGGGGGGGGGGGGGGGGGGATATGAGCACACTGGGTCAGCATGCTGGAGTAGAAGGCAAATAAAAGACTCTGAGGAGGGAAAGAAAGGCCCAGGTCTGTTTTGGTAAGTGAAGAGTTATAGGGCCATTGCAGCACATCTAAGTGGTTTACCACAAATCACATGTACATTGGTTTAGAGCACTTTCCAGAGTTTTTAGATTTACATCTGTTTTCCAGATTGGTTTGTAGTCGTTTCAGGATAGCAATAAACTGGGGTTAGAGATTTGAGATATGCCTGATTAAGCCTCAGTGAGCAGCACTTTTTTTTCATGTAATATTTAAATATTGCTACAACCGTGTGGATATTTAGAAACAAGAATGAAGTCAGGACAGTGTAATGAGGGAGGAGCTGTACACCAAGCGGCAACTTAACGGTTAAGAATCAACCACTATTACACATTTTCAAACAGGATCCCAGTCCTTTTAGGAGGGGATGTTTAGGATGGCTCTTGGTGAAAATGACACTATCTGGTAAGACAGTGGCACAATAGTTTGTAACTAATTATAATTAAGATTCAGTGTGTGTGTGTGTGTGTGTGTGTGTGTGGTCTTTGCAAGTAATATTAGGCAATTGTTTTTTTTTCTTAACTATCACATACTAAGAGGAGAGCTTTTCTTTTTCTACTTGGGATTGGATCAAACATCTTAAAAGTTCTAACTTCCCCTCCACACATAAATGCACCATTCGCTGCCATTTTCTTGTGTTACGTGTCTGCGACTAAATATTTACACAGAACACAGGTGAAAGGGTCCCATTACCTGGAAATGTCTTCATATGTGCTTTGTTCAAGGGACGATTGCGAGATTTCTTCTGGAAAGAAACATCTCAATAAGTCTTTCTCAAATCAACTATCTTTTTATAATTCTAGTTACATTTGTTATAAAGGTAGAAATATGTCTGTTTTAATTGTGGTTGCCCTGAATTCTTGAAAGTATTTGCTGTTGAGTGTGTAGTGAACTTGGAATTTGTCATCTTGTATTGAGAGCGATGGACAAGAGCTTGAATCGCATGATTTTAAACCAAGCTCCAAACGAGATAATTGGAGAGACCAGGCAGGAACGAGACTCTAAGAAATCTCCCTATCCTCTCTTTTTACATACCTGTCAATATATGTTGACATCAATAGGAAGAAAACAACTGAGCTAACGGAGGGGAACGTCTTCACAGCTCCCTGTGGACACAAGTACCAGTGAAACGGTAATTTTGGTTGACTGCACAGTTTTCGGGTGTTAATTTATGGCTTGTAAAATCAGCGCGCCCTCCCGGAGGGGTGTGTCAGGTCTGTTTTACTGCACTTCGGCGTCTTGCGGTGGGTTGACCGTGGCCTGGTCACAGCTGGTGTGGACTGCAGCGAGCTGAGACAGGAGTCTGCTGCCGTGAGAACCCTCTCCCAGACTGGAAAATGATCAGCCCCGATTTCTCCTTGTTAAGCTCAGAGTAGATCCCACCCATTTCAGCTGCTCGCTCTTTATGTCTGGGCTTGAAATAACTCCAGGAAAGGTAATTATCTAAGTGGATATGAATTGTGGTAGCAACTCAAGTGTGTGATTTTGTTCTTTTTTTTTTTTCCAGGAATTGGAGGACAAAACTAAAAGTTTGGTCGTTAAAATGAACAAAGATCTATGATTCGAACTACACAGGAATGGAGTCTGTACTCTTGACTTTCCATTTTAAAACAATTACATGAATTGCAATATTTAAACTACGTCATGCTACTCACTGTCTGCCCAGCTTGCCACTCCTGTTGAATATAAATTGAATCTGTTCTTTGAAAGCCATTCCAATCATTTCAATTCTTATTTTTACTTTAACGTCTAATTTTATTATCTCCAAAAATCTACGACATATTTTAACACAGGCTCATCATTCAGAAATAGGCCAGATCTTTTCCCAAAGCTCTTGATTTACTTTGGCAACGCGTCATTGTTAAAAACTCTATTAAATGTGCTTGTTTGGATAAAATGATGGGTGGCATGGGAATTTTTTTTTCCTCTGAGTACTTCACTGTATGGAAAAAGCAAAGTGAGCAATGCATTCCCCGCATTTGTGCTCCCTCAATAATACCACATGCCTTAGTAATCCGAGAGGAAATGACACAAATGTGTTTACAGCTGGCCTGTCCTCCCATGTCAGTGTGGGCCGCGGCTAACATACGAGGGGCTGAATGTAACCTTTACCTCTCGCGGAGCAATAAAATCGGTTGCGCGAGTAGCCTGTATGGGTGTGTACGTGACTGTTTATTTCTGTGTAAGTGCTTTGGTTTCAGCCGGCATCACCACACAGATGCAAAGTGCCTATATTTAAGCTTTCTTGACTCTCGGCTCACATTTCCTCACGAGGCTTCTTTTGGCACAATCGGGATCTATTCATAGGAGCACCTGGGCTGGCCAGTGCACATGAACACACCTGGTTTTTGGCCCTCCGTAGAGCAGCGCAGGATTAATGTCAGGAAGAAAGCAGGGATTTCCTCCCTTGCTGTGGGGAGAAAAAAAGTGGGCTCGATTTGATGACACATCCGAGCGCAGTAAAGCGTCTTGTTTTACAGCAGTGCAAACTGGGAGTTCAGGCTACTCTCATCTGGTTTCCTTGAGATTTCACTTCCTTTCAGGCATGCCCGTAGAATTGGATTACAGGTGTTAAAAATATTAAAAAGATTCTAAATTCAGGCACATGGGTCTCAAGTGTGGTCGGGCCAGCGTGCTCATCGTCTCATTTATTTTTCTGTGTCATGCCAGGAGCCTTTGAAGAGCCTGTGTAACATATACACAGGTGTCTGCTGTCATGCATGTCCTGAGATGATTTTTTCCCCCTGCTCCCGAGGCAAGCTGTCAGTCCAAAGGAATGCTCCTGTTTTTTTCATACAAAAGACAGCGAAAATCCAGAAGGCGAAACACTGACAGCTGCTCATCTTGTCAGTTTGCGGGGCTTATTTCACAGACCAGTTGAGCTTTGACCTTCCCATGTTGCCTTGAGTATATTCTAATTCCAGACAAGAAAATCGGCTCCGTGCATGAACATGAACTACACACAGTGCCCATCTGTCTGCGTCCATATTCCTGCTCATCCTGGTTTTATCCCACTGTTTGCTTGGTGGATATTTTTTTTTTTCCATTCAAGCACAGCTTGAGCTTTATCAAATGTTCGACCTGTTGAATGTTAAAACAAGATGTTATAAGGCCCACAATTTACAAGAGTGAATGGGTCCAAGAAATTCTGGATTACCACTACCATTTTGAGCTCACCCCCAACTCAAATGAATCCCTATAGAAGATCTGATATCCCCTCAGCAACATTGGGGGGGGGGGCTTTTACACTTTTGATGTCCAGTTGTGGTACCTGGATCATTTGTGAAATAACTAAATGTCTGTGAGAATTACTTTGGCATGTTACAGCACCTCAGGCAGTAGACCTGTTTCTTTTCCACCTGAGCTAAAGGTTTGCTTTTTCATGCTTTATACTCAGAGGAAGTGATCCTCGAAGGGTTTTTGTGAGCTCAACTGCAGCTTGAAACTTATTTGAAAACCTGCTGAAAAGTTGCAGATCTCAGCGCTGGAGAGTTCTTTGTCTGAAAGCCTCCTGAGCATAAAGAAAGTGTTGAGAGAGCACCACTTGGCTTTGTCCTTGAAGCATGATGTGCCCATGAGGAGAGTGAGTGGTTGTGGATGTCCATTAGCTGCCTTTTCCTGGATATAGCATAACGTTTTTTTTTTCCTTTTCGGAAGGCATATTTTCTGAAACAAAATACAAGATAGGATTGGTTTAAGTAGCAGCGTATTGACTCACCTGAAATGAAGATGACATCTTGGCTTGTGCATTTTGCTGCTTTGTTACCAAGAGTGTAATTTCTGGTTTTAGAGACCATTTTTTCCCCCAACAAATGTCACCAAGATTTATTGTATATGTATCAGTTGACAGGATGTGAGATTTGCTAGTTTCCCCCCCTGCAGCTTGTTCTTGCCTTGAGCTAAAGCAGGTCTTATCTATGCATCAAGATAAGGGAGACCCCCCCCCCCACCCCATCGTCTGAGGCCAAGCCAGGGGAAATTTCAGAGCCTAGTCCTCAGTCAGGAGACCTCAGGCTGACTTCCAGAGACAGAATGAAGGCGAGGGAAATGGACGATCTAGTTTCATCCCACCTGAATGCAATAGAGACGCTAGTAGGTAGAGACCATGATTTTCGGTTTAGTTTTCTGCATTTTGGTGGGGCTTTAAGTTAACACTCCACTGCAAGAGTGTGAAGAAGACTTAGTTTTGTGGCCAAAGTGGAGCAGTTTCCAGCATACCGAGGTCATACTCCTGTCATGAGGAAGAGGGAGGGACAGGCTATAGTGGGAAGGGGGGCATGCAAAGAAGGGAGGAGTGAAGAAAAGCCAAGACATGAATGGCTGAATGGCTCATGACTCCCCAGAGAATGGCCTCTGACAGACTTTTCTTGATGATGTGGAGAGTTACAGGGCTTGAAATGTGCTTTTGTGTGACAGGACACCAATAAGTTACGATCTTTTTTTAACAACTACGTGCCATTAATTTCTGTTGCACGGTGCAAAGGACAAACCCCAATTCCCATCTATCCATCCATCCACTCCAGTTTAATTTGTTTTCACATTGTTTATACCCATCGATACATGCAGGACTAGTGTGCATGTAGGCCCGATCAGACCTGGCGTTAACATGCATATCAGGTGATCCGAACAGAGCTGGTGAACCCTGATGCAGACCATTTCCACTTTTCCGAAAATCAATGTTCTTTTCTATAATGTCTTTGAAAAGTTGCAACGACTGTATAACTTAGACTGGCCATTCTCTTAAACAAAGACAAGGCACACAGTGATGACATTTAAATATGACTTGTTGTCCTGCGACACCACTACGCCGGGATGCATTTGCTACGCATGCTGTTCACACTACAAAACCTATGTGGTCCGATGCGTCCCGAACAACCCCGGGAAGTGGTTTGAATGAGCGTGCTTTGGTGCCTGTTCACGCTTTTATTTAGGGCTCACCACTTGTGATCAAATCACCCGAAGTGCATGTTGACACCAGATCTAAATGAGCCCTGTGTTGGATTCTGTCAGCTTGGCTCATGTGATTTGAACCCAGGACCGCTATAAATGGGAAATTTTGCAAGTGCGGTCCATTCCAGAAATCAGCTTTGCGGCTTAGTTTCAGTGTGAAAAATGATATTTGAGTAACGTTAAGGTAGATGACTCCAGGCAAATTTTTGCGCACAAATTTAAGAGGTTACTAATCCATCATGGAAAGACATCACACACATTCACAACTACAGACAATCATGAGTCACCAACTCAACTAACAAGCATTGCTTTGCATTGTGGAATGAAGTCAAAGCACCTGCAGCTCACAAACGTACAGGCAGACATATGATTGCCACACACCAAGGCTCCAAATCCACTACCGAGCAGTCTTTTCACTGTGCGGTCTGACTGAAAACCACATTCCAGAATTCATATCCTCTGTGGTAAATGCATCATTTTGGTATGTTCAGGATTTATATCTATAAAACCCTTTTGCGACCACAGTCTTGGGAGGCTCAAGCAGCTCTGCCTATATCATCAGATCATGCGAATACAGGCCAATGCTAGAATCTGCCGTGTTGTATATCATCATGTCTTAACATGTACTGTTTGAGCTTTCAGAACCCGTTAAAACACTGGATCTGTTTGTGTGTGTTTTCGCTCTGTGCGGCTGGAAGCCAAACAGCAAATCTAGTGATTCTCCCCTGTCCAACCCTGTAATAAAACAACCCCTCAACACTCTGTAATGACTCCAATCTGGCCCCTGGTTGTGGTGCCACTCGCATGTATATCACCTACCACATCCCCTCCCTATTGGCTAAAAAACATCTGCTAACCACAAAGTCCCTGCTTTGGTTTTCCGCTGGGAGTTAACAACGCTATTGGTTTCCCAGACCCTTGGGTAATAGTTTTGGTATAGAGACCAGGACGCTTGGGGACATGGGGAGAGAGAGTGACGCTTTACTTGGGACGCTTGTATGCAGTAAATTAGCTTTGCCGAGAAAATAAAATGGATAATAAAGTGTGGTTTATTACCTCGAGGGGAAGTTATCAAGAGTATACATTTGCACTTAAGTCTTTCTCATGGTCTCCTTTTTTTCTGTGGTGATAAATTTAAACAAGCCTATAATATTTTGACAGGATTAGTAATTGTAAGTGAATATTTGAGACACTGACTTTATTAGTTTTTTCAGTACATTTCCTACACATACGGTTGTTGATTTATATCTCTGTATTTAATCCAGCATTACCTGTGATTGATCCTCACGTAATGCTCTCTCTGAGTATACTGAGAATGTGTTTTTGTTTAAGTATACTTTCCATAAACAGAGACAACTCCTTATGGAGAAGTAACCCCAATTAAATATTTGGTTTGGTTTGGTTTTTCATTGCCGTACTGAATAAGCAATCGTCTGTTTTCGTGCTAGTTTCATGTCTAATGTGCCATCAAAGAGTCAACACTGCTCCAAATATGATACTTTGACCCGTTTAAGTCCTCAGATTTCTTTCTAAATCTCTGTCTTATTTTCAGTCTGGAGCAAACGGGTGATGCAAAAGGAAAGGAATAACTCTGTTGATGTTCAAGCTGTTCCTTTGTCAGATCTCTTCTTTGTATTGGGCAACACTCCGAAGGACAAAGAGTGAGATTTGATATTGTTATCTGTCAACAAGTATCATTGAGACATTATTCCACACGAAATCCCTCCGACTCCACCTTCAGGTTTAATGAAGCCATTCCTCGCTCGTGTTTTTAATGTTGTGAAAGCTGGCACCAGCAGAAATTAAACTGGACTTGGTGTGATAAGTTGACACTAATACCTTACCTGCAATTGGCATGCAACACAGTATTTTGGAAATTGAAGTTTTAGTGCAATAATACTTTACACAGCACTTCTTTTTTTTTTTTACCATAGCTGACATCCCTTTGTGAAATTGATTCATATGAATGTGATGTGCACTGAATTTCTTTTGCTCTCTGGCTTATATTTATAATTTATTTTCTCAACAGGATTCTAAACAACAATAAAATTCAAGAACTCCGAAATGGATCTTTCTTCGGACTGTCTGCTTTGGAGAAATTGTAAGTACTTGGGTTTTTTGTGTTGTTTTTCAGCTTGTAATTCAATGAGAGCAATGATGTGTGAGTGTTTACAGCAATAGATCCCATCGTATTTAAAGTGAATTTGTGGCCTTGGGTTAAGATTCGCAGCCTCACAAAGGAGGAAATCTCTCTTTATTTCCTTTTGGCAAAGCAAACAGAGGCCTGTGATATATCGCCAATGCACTTCACACATGTGGGGCTTGAGACCTGTTGTCAAAACCCCTTGCACTATTCCATATTGTATACAGCAGTGCTATAGCAGGCGCTATCCATCACTCTGCAAGTGCAGTTTTGGTTTGTGCAGCAGGAAGTTTGTACAGCACACTTTGGCGTCATGCCAGTGGAGCATCCAGGTCACAGAAAATATGAAGGCATCTGTACAGCACTTAGCTTCAGTTGAGGATGGGCGTCTATGGTGGAACACGGGATTGCACAAGAAAGGGCTAATTATAGGTATAGCCCCGAGGGTTGGTAGTTGTCTGCCTGGTGACATCCTCTTTAACATACAGCTGCTTGGGTAATCGCAAAGAGTGACATAAAAGATCAGTAACTGCTTCTTCATAATATAATAATGATGGCAGCTATTAAAGTCTATAAAGTAAAAAGCACTTCATCGTGGAAGCATTACGGAAGGAAAAGGGGAACTCTGAAGTCATTTAGACTTCAGAGCCTAAATGACTCTGTTCTTCGGGATTCCTTTAACAATGGAGAGCTGTCATTCATGCCATGTGAGTCTTGAGAGATTGGAATGTCATCATTCCTGCAGAGGATTCAAGAAAATGGCTGTGGGCCTGCACAAATGGGCCACGGGTGATTTATCACTCGGGAATGGCTCCATGCAGATAAAATAACCAGACCATTAATGGCCCTGCTTTTACCCAAGGCTACAATAACACATGACTGCATTGATATGGAATTCTGAGAGCTTGTTTGCTTTACCATTCTTCTCAGTCTGGTTCAGAAAGCAATAATATAGAGGAGGTTTGAGGCAGAATTGGCTACATTTAAATGAGTAATATCACCTTTGAGAAATGATTCAGATATAAATCTGCCCCCAGACTTTTGGTATCATTTGTCACACATGCCTATTGTTATTTTGTTTTATAATAAAATAAAAAATAAAAAACCTACAGACAAAGAACTCTCCCATAACACTGTTTTTAAGTCTGCTCCTCTGTTATTAAATCATTCGTCTCCTGTGATTGTTTATAGATTTGTAGGAGAACTCTGTGGGCTCTCGAATAGGCTCAGTTTCTGAAGCTAACGCTGACACGTTAAACATGAAGTCGTGCACTGAATGTGTGAGAGAAAAAAAAAATCTTTGATCTCTCTTTCCCAAGAAAGCCTTCAAGGCACTTGTGTATTGTGCCTCTGAATGGTCAGTCGCTTTGGTTGTAAACTCTGTTCTCCCCGTCGTTACGTCAATCCACTGGCAAGTTTACCTCCACAGCCAGCTCCCATTGTGCCCAGCAGACCTCACGCCACTACGGTCCACCCTCAACCACTGAAGCCAGATCTCTAGATGGCTTTCTTGCTTTTGTCATTGTAATGAGGCCAAGCCGAGGCCAGAGGTGTGAGCAGAGCAACACACACACACACACACACACACACACACACACACACACACACACACACACACACACACACACACACACACACACACACACACACACACACACACACACACACACACACACACACACACACACACACACACACACACACACACACACACACACACACACACACACACACACACACACACACACACACACACACACACACACACACTATGTATGCTGAGGCCTCTCCTGCTCTGAAATGTTCCTTCCCTCCCTCCTTAAATCACACTCGTTCCTCTCAAAGAGGAGAGAAAATGCAGTATTAGTCTATTTGAATGCTCCATTTTGTCTTGTACCTCTCCCTCCTCCTGCTTCCACAGCTACCCCCCCCCCTTTTTTTTTCCCCCCTCTCATGTTGTCCACAAAGAAACTCTCCCTAATTTGGACTGCCTAAGTGCAGTGGTGAGGACCGAGACAGCAGCTGGCTGTGAGTGCCAGAGAGGGGTAGAGAATCGATTACGCCTATCCGGGCACTCCGCGTGAAATTGCAAAGTAACTGTGGAGACCGTTGTGTTTTGCCAGGGCCAAAGGTGTCCCTGCTTAGAAAAAAGCCACACAGAATCCCCCATTATCATTCTCCTCATAGAAATGGAAGCCAGGCGAGGCGACTGTCACATGCTAATTCCTTTCTAAATCCACTGCTGCGGAGGAATGCTCATTGTTGTAGGATAACGGCACTAGTATGTGGCGTATTCCAGAGGACTGACTATTGTCAGCTATGAATAATTAAAAAAACAAAAAACAAATGTTATCAATAAATTAAAGTTGGAATGAAATGGTGGTTGTGAATTTGCCCAGAAAAGAAAATGCAAGTGAAGAAACTTAGAATAATAATCATTGTGATACTGAGTTTTATACACGTTTTCTTTGCAAACAATTAGCTACTACAGGATGCCAGAACCAATCAAGATCAATGATTTTGGTGGTTTTACACCATTTCTCTTAAGTGAAAATATACCGCAAGTCATCAAAATCATCAGTCCATGTGTTGCATTTTCATTTTAGTGTAAACAGCACACTTTGGAGGATTGTCTATGTACTTCTATAAATGTCTACAGCGGTAAAGCCATACTGCACTTTGGTATCAGCTTGAAAGCAGTCCTGGAAATATCCGCCAAACCCCCCAACTGGAGCATGTTGGGAAACCCTGGAGTTTTCTTCCTGCAGTCAACAGTTGCCAGGTCATGTGTGGTCTTTGGTTAAACATGGACACGTTTGTTTCTGACTCCTCATATTTTATCCACAAATATTGGAAGAGTACAGAACCGCAGTCTCTTTTCTTTGTTTATAGTGGCGGGCCTCAATGACAATTTAGCAACCTCTCAAATGTGAATGATATTAGATTTGATGTTAGAACTCCTGTAAATGCTGTTTTGTTGAGGAGTCAGTAAACCGAACCTAATTCTTCGGAGGGCACATTTCACCACAGGGTTAAAGCAGCTCTATACTGTGATTTTTGCCGTCTCATCAAAAATATGCGACAGTGTTTTTGACTATGGCTTCCAGTGAAAAGGGTTGGCAGAATACAGATGTTCCTGATGAGTAAATATGTTCACGAATCCAAAAATTTAACTGAGACTAGTCACCTCATCCAGAAATGGCAAAACTTAACAGTTACTATAAAACACTCCAAATGAAGCCCAGTTTCTAGTGAGGCATTTTAAAAATTGTCCCAAAATACTGAAGCCTTTAATCACAACCTTCAACAGCCATATCAGTTTTTCACATTTTCAGACACTTTGTGTTGGATGGACATAAATAAATATCATTTCGCATCCATGTACTCTGATTAAACAAGTTCCAAATGTTCAACCAAGTCATCTGTAATCTCTAACCATATCAGAAATTTGACGGCCGTCGTCTCACTACAAAGCACGTCCCAACTGCAGTCGCTTTAAACTAACTGCTTGAATCTCTATTATGCCTGAGTTATTTATGTCTTGAATGCACAGGTGGTGTACATGGTCGACGTACAGAATAGCATATCATATATCATTTTTGTGTATTTAAATCAGTCGTAGTGGTCGTCACTTCCGATTAAGTGGTGGGCAACATCTTGCAGAGCAAATTTACTGTCGTACCCGATTTTATTGAATCACATTGCCCATGTAGCAGGTATAAACTTAAAGAATTGCTATATTTGCCTCGAGACTAAAGGAAAAAGCACTTACGTTTGTGAAACCTGTGCGGCCTCCACACCTGGCTCTCACTGTTCATCAGGAACCTCTAAGAATATTTTTGATTTCTATGTCCTGACCCCTCATTTTTCACTCGCCACTACTTCACAGGGAAGTTTTTTCTTTTCTTTTCTTTTTTTTTTTAACAAGCAATAGATTTTCTTTGTCTGTGACTTATCTGTGGCCACCTACCCACCTCCAGATGACAGTTCCTTGACATCAAACGGGCAGAGTTACCCAAAGGCCCTTTGTGTGGGCTCAGGTGGTGACTAAAGAGCCTCCTGTAATGAGTGACTAGGCAGTGCCAGCACAGGTGAGCGCCGCAGGAATTCTGTGACCACGAGCCTTTGAACCTCTGGTGAGGGATGCTGTATGTGTGTGTGTGTGTCAGAGAGAGAGGGAGGGAGCCGCAGTGCGCCTTTGAGGGTCAGATCATCAGTGGTAGCAGATGTGTACTGATGACGGGTTGTTGAGCTCGGAGGAGATCTGGGTGTTATGGTTGGGATTAAAAAAAAAAAAAATGCACATACAGGTGTTGTAAGTGTATTGTTCAGGGCGGTGATAGTCTTTCATTTCAAAATCATTTCTTTACAAATTGGTAAAAACAAACATTTTATCGCCACCTCAAAGGATATAGGGCTCCGCATTTGATACAATTCAACATTACTGTTGAATTGTATCAAAAATGTTTTCTATTACAAAAACATTCTATTGAAACATGCCTTTTTACTCCTGACTTTAATGTAAGTTTAACATTGAGGTTAAGGCTCCATTTACACAGTGCTCAGTGCTCAGATCCACTGGAAATGGAACTTATTCAAAATCCTAACCTCCATCTTTTCGCTGATAAAGACCTTCAACAGTCCTGTCTGTTTTGATGTACAAGTCATATCTGACTATAAATTGCAGTTATGAAAAAAACTATAGTTGGACTTTAGTAAAGACATAATTAAAACATCTCAAATGAGAAATGCTGTTGATTATATAGTAAATACATTTTAAATCCAGACTGCATCATTCTGTGTTTCTCAGATGTCTCTTTTGTGTGATTATTACCCTTCCAAAAGTAAAAAAAAAAAAAGGTTGTGAACAGGAAATTTGTAACCTTTAACCCTAAAACTTTTAGAACTCTGATTAGTGGAGCTGTTGCAGCTCTGCTTTGTTTTTGTCTGAAATACTCATGACCTCAAATCTGTTGTTTTATTTTTGTTGTTGTTGTTTTTTCTCTCCTCCCACAGGGACCTGCGGAGTAACATGATCAGTCGTATTGAATCAGGCGCCTTTCTTGGCTTGCCGGCACTAAAAAGACTGTGAGTATTGGTGGAGTTTTTGCCGCTTCACTGTCTCTTTAATGTGGTTTCCCAAAGTGTGCATGTACCCTCAGGAAATTTCAGAGGTTTTTTTTCCCCCCCCCTTACTTTTTTTTTTTTTTTTTTTGCACCAGCTAAAGATTTGAATTCCAACTTTTGAAAGATTATGTTACACTTTAATCATATTCCATGTGAGGAGAGTAGTAGTTCATGAATACTAGGTAGAGACAGCTTCTATCACTTTTCTACTAAACACATAGTTTTGTTTTCTATAAATACCTCCGTTTCACATTTCTACAAGATTATATCTCAACAAATGATCATCACAGGTGCCTTGTTTTTGTTTTCTTTTGAACATGTAGTTATATTATGTTACAAACTGGTTATAAGAGGCATTTTTAAAAGAAGGTCGCAAATTAAGAAAAGTTGGAACTAATTGTTGTTTTGATAAGTGACTGGTTGCATATATTGTGCTCAGATCCTAGTTTATTTCAATCTTGTGTGTGTGTGCATTCTAAGTTGATCCAGTGTCCATAGGGGAGTTTGGTCAAGAGCGGTCTATTTCCACTACCTTGTTTTGTCTGGCCCTGTGCCAGAGACCACTGCAGACAGTGTGAGGCCTTATATATGTTCACACACTCTGAGGAGGAGGAGGAGGGGTTGTATCAACATGTGTGAGATGTCTGCAAACCTTTCTGTGGGGATAATTTCAATACATGGAATATGTAAAGCTACAAGTTTATGTACCAGGTCAGATGTAATCATGTCGATGTGTGTTCCCCATTGTGTGTATGTTCGAGTGTGTGTGTGTGCGCGGCTGGGTGAGAGCGAGCGCACAGCATGAATTGGAATCATCTGACAGTAGCCGGTGGCTGCCAACACAAACTCGAGCTTGGCTGCTGTTGTGGAGCAATAAGAGCGAGACAGGAAGGCAGTCGGCTCCTTGGCTCCAACCCGACCTCGTTTCCCACTCCTCCCCCCAATGCATATTCATGCCACAATCACAAAGATCCATGTTACTCTCTATGTCTTCTGCATATTAATATACGCACGGCCACACACTCATGCACAAGTTATTCCTGAAACACTCTCCATAACACCAGAGATCTGTAATCTCGTATGGAAATGCTTATTCTAGAGTACAATTTTGCACGTTTTGCCTCAGGGGCAGCAAAGTTTAATTGGCCTCACCTCCCATCTGAGTTAATTTCAAAGGGTAGTTGTCAGTCACTGAGCTGTGAAAAGGAAGGAGCGCAGAAAAGAAGAGAGTAAAGGAGACGATGAGGCAGAGCCGGACCATGGGAATGTAAACATCGAAGCCCCGGCATCAAGGGTTGGCATTCACAGCTATGTATTCACTCTGCTTTTTTCAAAAAAAAAATTTTGGGGGGGGGGGGAAATAGGAGTAGAGTTATTTGGCTGCAAGGAATGCTCAAAAATAGATGGTCTTTTACCATTGTTTGTGGCATTCTGATGTCATAACTTTCGCCAGGGTCTTGAAAAGCCTGAAAAAGTTATGGTGCTTGGCACATAGCGCACTAGCCCTTATCTTTGACTCTTCTCAAGCCAGTGTTTACTCCCCCCCATCTGTCTGTCTACCTCTCCTCACAGCATTGCCTAATTAGAGTTTTCCCTCATTTCAGGACGTGCCATTTGGAGGGTTGATTTATCTTGTATGCCTTGTCGCAGAGCTTTGACAAGGGCGTTTAATGTGAAGGCTGCAGGAGTTGGGATAATGTGGGTCCTTCACATCAGACATTACTCTTGTTGCATTGGAAAACAGCTCTTAAATTAACACATCTGACAGGGAAAATTGTGTTGAAGGAAGTTTAAAACAAGTTTGTAATTTAGATTGCTATCATCTCGACTCTTTGATCAGCGTACCAGAGAGCTCACGGCTTTGTATTTTCCATTTGAGGATATTTAAAATTTATCACATCTATCATAATGTAGTTTTTATCATATCGTCTATAGCTTATGAAAAACTTTAGAAGCTCTAACGATTACATAACATGGCTCTCATCAAACGTCACTAACACTGGACTATGGATAAGATTGGATATAGTTTTTGCTGAGAACATCCCTGCTTCATCAGGCCTACTCATTTCAAACTCATCAATCCCACATTCAGTTTTTTTTGGAGAATATACTGCACATAACACATGTTTACAACATTTCAGTTTGACTCTAGTCTATTTATATAGCGCATAGTGCTTTACATTAAAATAGAAAAACAACAATTCCACAAGGTTTCCACATGACTATGAAACAAGACAAAAGACTGTGAGATTATCTCTGATTTGGTATTCAGATTTAGCCAGTGTGTTGAGAGAGCTGACCGCTACTACATCATCGTACAGCTCATTGTTTTTCATTTTTGTGGATGAATCTGCTGTGTTCAAGTGTATTTTTTCTCCTTGGGAGTCGTACATTTCTGACTACAACATTCATCATGTCTAAAGAAAAACAAAAAAACAATCGGTTATCATTACAAATTTAGGACTCCGTATTGGACATATAACATCAACTTCATGAAGCCTTTATCTTTAACAATCGTAGATAGACACTTCTTGTGAGGATGTTCTTCTGGTGAGATGAGTTATCTTCTAAGAACTTGCGTAATCGCAGCATCGCCAGGTGAGCAATATTAAACTGGCCTGAGTGCGGCTAGCACCAACAACAGCAACAGCCGTTAACATTTACAGCAAGAGATAATGTCATCTCAGGGCCTTGTGGCAGTTCAAACCACTCCATCGCCTTACTTCATCATGATTAGGGTTGTTTTTCCAGACTTTTGCATGCTCTCTCCAAAGCCAGCTGCTTGCAGGGGTTTTCATCTGCTATGTGCAAACTGGATGTGTTGTGTTAAAGTGAGTGCAACTGATCTTTAGGGCCAGTTGTTTGGATTACTTTTCATTTGCTGAGAGTTGGAGATGAACTTTAGGTATCTTTACTTCACACATAAACACACAATGTCCACACAGTTTTGGATGAACTAATCCATATGAATACTTCGGAGCACATGGATCACTTCGGATTCAAGCGTCTTTACTCCGCATTCCTGCAACAGCTGAATAGTCTCCTCACAGTCCTAATCACATTGAGCTATTTTTTGCCCCTGCTCTTCGTATCATTCACAGCACTGAAATAGTCCCACTGCTCTTAATTTGCTACATGTCTGTGGCTCAAAGATACGGCCAAGACTTTAAGTTAAAAAAACAAAACAAGCAAATACATACTATGATATACAGATTGATTAGGATTCTTAAATTCACAATTTAATCATGTACAAACTCGCTGAAACTATTAACAGCATTCCCCATCTTGTCTCAGGCCCTTTGATGTAGCTGTAACTATTGTATTACAATCCATGTGATAAAATAGGATGAACGTATGCCTACAGTGAGGTAACCCCCCCCGCCTCGTTCACACCAACTGTGTTATCCTTCCCATGGCACACAATGCTCGCACAAATTGGCAAGCCTGCAAAAAAGGCAGCTTTTCCTGCCTCTTCCAAGTGGAACTAATAACCTCACACAGTAAATTCCCCAGCTGCTACCTTAAGGACCAACACCAATAATTACATAAATGCTGGGATGTTAGCATATGCCTGCCAGTCATTTTCCAGGTATCACTTTGTGTTAGGATCATATTCCTGGAGCACCCTAGGATACAGTATAGCTGGTGGGTTGAGGTAATGATGTCTTTTTTTTTTTTTTTTTTTTTCCGCATTTCTTTTTCTGGCTCTTCACAGAGGCACATGTGTTACTGGGAGGCTGAGGTTTGTTTGCTTTGACTGCTATATCTCGGGATTTATATAGGTTCTTCTGTCTTGATTGCTTTTAAGATGTAGACACATAACATTTACGACCAACAGATTTAGATCTTATCAATATGTGAATGAGTGAAGCAAATTACTACATGTGGTATACAAATACAAATCTGCTGTGTACAATTTGTTTTGTTTTGTTGCTGAAAGGCTAGAAATACAGTTTCTTTTCAGCTTGCTAAACAATGTTCAAAAAGCAGGTTTTGGAGCCATTATTGCATAATATTCCCTTTTGCGCTCAATCTCGGCAAATACAGAAAACCCTATACCTTGAGATGTGACCGTGCTGTCACCTGGTGACACGATGGGGCTCTCCATGTTATCCAACTTGAAGGAAGAAGTTTAATTTGCCTTTTGCTGACTGAAGAAGTACATTCATGTGAGCTCAATGTGTCATGGCCACTTGTTACAGTTTTCAAAAGAAGAAGAGCTTGCATTGATCAAGGAAGGAAAGGCAGGAGGTCTCGATAGGGCTCTGCCGTATGTGACAAAAGTAGCGTCACCTGCTGGCAACACAAAAACTGATAAATGGATTTTACTTCTATCGTGCATTTTACCGCTTGAGCAGTCTCAAAGTGCTTTTCACGATCTGTCACATTCTCTCACACACCCGTGGTGACAGCTGCCATGCAAGATGCTCACCTACTATTGGGGCAAATTGAGATTCCTTGTCTTGCCCAAGGGAACTTTCTCACAGTGGAGGGATCTAACCACCATCTCGAGCACTGGATGACTTGATCTACACACTGAACCACAGCCATCCCTAAATGGAATTATAGATAATATGATGTTTCTACAGGACGTTAAAACTTGTAAATTGCGATTTTTACTAGTTAAAAAAAACACACAGGGAAACATACTGCCATTCACACATATGGGCAATATTGAAATCCAAATGGGCATCAAATGCATTTTTCCTCGGTGAGGAAATGCCCAACCCAGACTCAAACCAATGTCACTGAGGCGAGACTGCTTAATTCAAAGTTAATAATCCCAGGTATTACTATTTAAGTTTTATTTGAGAACCACCGGTGGACTGCAGTGTTATGACATGCAAGATTTGTATCGGCAACTGGATGTTCACATGACCCAGTTTGATCCCATTGCTACAAGTTATGTAAATCTGTTGTAGAAATAGTGAAGAAGTTACACTCAATATTTCACAGTATTACAGAAATGTTTCTCCCCTACATTCCACCCTTTCATAATCATTTCAGTCATATGCATAAGAACTCCTGCAACATTTCCACTAAAGAAAGCTCTGAGATGAAGCATTGCGCTTCACCCAGTCATCCTGACATGGAGCTTCCTGTGAATATTTCCTCCCCACAGACATTCAAACTGTTTGTACATCCAGTGTAATTCACGGCGGCGGCAGCAGCTCCTTAACCGAGGCGTCAGCAGTCTCGTACTATTTTATCTGAAGTTTGTCAGAGACATCATGTCACGTCACATCCAGAGTAGGAACATACACACTCTTGAGGCGTTTAACAGTAATCATAGGTGATTAATCACCTCCAACAGTGTTGCTCTGTCTTTGATGTGGCCGTTTTCCTGCAGGCCCATGCAGACATTATTTAAAATCACCTTGGAAGTTGTAAATCTGTCAATTTGAAGTTTTGGGATCTCTGTCTCAACCTGCATCCCTGAGACTTGGCTTTTATTTATAATCTCCGTGACTTAGACACATCTCTTCATTTTTTTTTTTCATCTTACAAAAAAAAAAAGAAAAATCCAGTCCTAATGAGACTCTCCTTTTAGACCCTTGTAGCTGTCAGGATTTTCAAAGGTATATCAAATAAACTATAATCTCCTCTTCCATGTGTGCACTACAGGGACCTGTCCAACAACAGCATCGGCTGCCTTAACGTCGACATCTTCAAGGGCCTCACCAACCTCATCCGACTGTAAGTCATTTGTCAGGTGGAAATTGCATGATGCTTGCTTGGAGATTGACTCAAATTGAACATCTTCCTTCCCCAGGAACCTTTCAGGGAACATGTTCTCGTCACTGGTTCCGGGGACTTTCGACAGCTTGGTGTCTCTGAAAGCATTGTAAGTATGATCAGGAGAGGAGTCGAAAGCGCGAGTGTGATTGATTGGTAGACTAACACATCATTTAACGGTACTTAGTAACTTAGTGTTACTTCCTCTCACCAGGGAGTTCCAGACACCTTTCCTGCTATGTGACTGCAACCTTCTGTGGCTGCTACGTTGGATAAAAGACCGAAACATTGCCGTAAAGAACACCAAGTGCTCATATCCACAGTCACTCCAGGGTCAGCTGATCACCTCCATCCGCCCAGAACTCCTCACCTGTGGTACGACCACACAGAAAAACAATTGAAACTTTTTTGGAGACATAAATTTGACACGCCAGAAGGATGGCACTCTAAAATAGTGAATATTCTTTGACACCCTTGACTGATTCATTCATCATTTCACTGACGCTTCATCTGATCTGTCATCCGTCCCCTGTCAGACATTTTGAAAAGCTGAAAAAGGACATATTGAGAAGTGAACCAAGATTATGCTGTCAAAATGGGGCACTGTCTCTTTAATTTCTTTGTTTTGGTATCAGTGAAGCTGGTATTTGGGGAACAGGGGCTTGTGCAATGACACTAGAGATAAGACAAGGGCTGCCCAGGCCACAGCTGCCTTTGTTTGTACTTGCTCATGTCTTATCAGTTTGGCACTCATCTCAGTGAGGGATTATGAAATACATGGCATAGATTTAGCCAGAGCTGGTGGCCTGACATGAATGACAAGTAGCACTAAAGTACCCAGAAATATCAGGCACCGTTTTAGCTTCCCGCTGTATCGAATTACCTCAGGAGCTGCAGAAAATCAGTACACTTTATTATTTTAACACATTTTTTTACTAGACTTAACTGATTTGCCCGTGGTTTTCCTTAGATGCACCGCTGGAGCTGCCTTCCTTCCAGTTAACTCCATCCCAACGGCAGGTAGTCTTTCAGGGAGACAGCCTGCCATTCCAGTGTCAGGCTTCCCTTGTGGCCGACGACATGCAGGTGCTTTGGTACCAGAATGGTCGCATGGTCAAGGCCGACGCGACCCAAGGAATCTTTATCGAAAAGCGCATCGTGCAGAACTGCTCCCTGATTGCAAGGTATTATGCACAATCGGCTTGCTACAGTTAATCAGGTGAGTTGCTTGGGTTGACATGTAAAGATAATTAATCCACATTTTCCTCTGTCTTCCATCAGCGCATTGACCATTTCAAACATCCAGCCTGGTTTCACAGGGAACTGGGAATGTCGCATCAGAACAAGCAGGGGCAACACCACAAGGACCGTCCACATTGTGGTGTTGCAAAGTTCAGCCAAGTACTGTGTTCCTGAACGCGTTTCCAACAACAAGGGCGAGTTCAGGTAAATATAGACACAGGCAATGGGGCATATCACTATCTGCATTAAAAAAAAAAATCTGTGCTACTTTCCCACTTTGAAACCTGAAATTCATTGTCAAAAGGCTCAAGATCAGACATATTGATGTGTTATCACTAATTTGGTTCCATTGATCAGCAAACATAATATAGTCACACAATACACCTCAATAGAGGCCTCTTTCTCTCAATATTAAAATCCTGATGATATTTCCTACCTGTTGTTGTACTGCAGTGTTGTGCAAAGAGCACCTCCTTGTGGTTAGATAGTAATATTACAGAACCACTTCTAAAAAAAGGTGATCCCTGAAGTTGCTACTGATGTGGCACACATAATGGCTGTCAGGAGACAGTGTTAAGAGGAAACTAAAACACAACATGAATGAGTAACTCAATATACATTTTTTTATCTTGTAGATGGCCACGCACCCTGGCTGGGATCAGAGCTTACCTGCCCTGCAACAGGCTGCCCTCCAGTGCAAGCAGCTACTCGGGCAGCTCTGGTGAGGAGCAGCGAGCGTGGCGCTACTGCGATCGCGAGGGACTGTGGGCGGAGGAGGACTACTCCCGCTGCCAGTTTCATAAAGATGTCACAAGATTTCTTTTTGTCATCAACCAGGTATGTGAACGCATCTACTAATGTTGTTTTCTGCGGTTTGTGCTTTCTTGATTGACGTGTTGCTTCTTCTTTCTCTTTCCGAATCTTCCTGCTAGATGCCTCTGAACGAGACCAATGTGGTTACCCGAGCCCGGCGCCTGTTGCTCTACACAATAGATGCTGCCAACTTCTCCGATAAAATGGACATTATCTTCGTGGCCGAGATGATTGAGAAGTTTGGCAAGTTTGTCGAGAGGTTTAAAGACGTGAGTTGTGCACCGCCTGTGCTTGTTTGTTCACATTTCCAAGCCAGCAGCAAGGTTGAATCGATTAATTCACAGCAGCTGTTTGTTGTCATGTTGTTTAATGAGAAAGAATGTCGCGTCGAGACTTTGGGCACAGCTGTGAGCCGACAAAAAGAAAAGTTAAGGCGTGTCTATCATGTGCTGCCGGCGAACAGCACCGATCTAATAAAAGCAGTCAAAGCTTATTAAAGTTTAGTAGTGTGACACCGTCCTTGAAATGTGTTTCCAATAGTCACTTAGCTACTTCAAGAGCCATGTCAAGCATCTTCCTTCAGTATTCATTGGATGTAGCCCAAGCACATTTGTATTTCTTGTGCTTCTATTGAAATAACTTGGTGTTTCAGCTGCTGGGTTGCTATGAATTGGCGCCATTTTTGCATTCAACTATACTAATGTTTCTGCTTTCTTGTCTCTCAGCTGGGTGAGGTGATGGTCAGCATGGCCAGTAACTTGATGCTTGCCGATGAACGAGTGCTGTGGACGGCGCAGCGTGAAGCCATGGCGTGCTCGCGCATCATCGCCTGCCTCCAGAAGATTGCCGTCTACCGCCTGGCCACGGCGCAGGCCTTCTCCTTGGTGCGCGCCATTAACACTGCGTCGGTGATCTGCATCATGTCTTTTGTTCCAGCAAAGCAGTCATTTTTATCTTTCCTTTTGCCCTCCCAGACATCCCCCAACATCGCACTAGAGGCCCACACCGTCAGGATCAACGACTGGAACGGCATGACCTGCATGTTATTCCAGAGGCCCACGCCAGAGCGCACACCTGGCCAGGATCGCCAGCTCACGTTCAAGTGCAACACCACCAGCTCTTTCTCCAGTATTCTTCACAAGGTGCCGGTTTGTTGTTGTTGCTTTTAATGCTCTTTCACTGTAACCATTTGATAGAATTGCAGCAGACATTTCTGAAATTCTGATTATTCCTGATTCTGATTTCTTGTCTTTTTCTCCCCATAGAACACCATTATTGAGGCTTCCCTGCAACTCCCACAGTCTCTCTTGACTCAGGCAGTCGTCCCTGGACAGACAGAGGACGCGATATACAAGCTCCACCTTCTGGGGTTCCGCAATGGCAAGTTCTTCCCCTCTACTGGAAACTCGTCCCACCTGGCAGACGGAGGAAAGAGGAGGAGTGTCGCCACCCCAGTCATCATGGCCAAGATAGGCAAGTCGTGTTTTTGATTTGAGGTTTTTTAGGTTTGTTTTCTATAAAATGAGGAATGATCCTGATTGAATTTGGATGACAGTAGCAATATACAAAGCTAAAGCAACCTGAGTAAAATTGAAGATCTGCACATTGAGGCTACTTCTTCAGGTATCAGAATGAAGCTCGCTTCCTTATTTGTGCCGGTCATCAGATGGCATGTCGCTGCGCATCCTGAAGACCCCTGTCAACATCACCCTGCGCCGCTTCGCTCGCGGATCGGACGCCGTGTCGGCCTCCTGGAACTTCAGCCTGGCAGGAGGTCAGGGAGGGTGGCAGAGCGACGGCTGCCGCATACTGGAGCATCACGACAACTTCACCGCCATCTCATGCAACTCCTTGGGCAACTACGGCCTGCTCATGGCAAGTTGATTCTGTGGCACAGCAACACGTGGCCATCACATTTCACTGTGGTGATCAAAGCACTGACTTTAAGTTCCTTCACTAAGCTCGTGATCTTGGTAGTTGTGGTTCATAAATTAACAGGCACTTTGTCGTGGTTGGCAGGGACTCATTGTAATGTCTGTGAGTGTGCAATTATTGTAATCGTATCTATCATCTCATCGCTATTGCAGGACCTGAGTGCTGTGGAATATTTCTCCCCGAGCATCCAGCCTCTGCACCCAGTCATCTACGCCACAGCAATTATACTCCTCCTCTGTCTGATCACCATCATTATAAGTTACATCTACCATCACAGGTAAGATTACGACATTAAAGACACCATTAACAATCTGCTGGTTGTTCACATTTAAAACCATGTAGATTTTCTTTCAGATTTTTTTTTTTTTAATTCGAAGTCATATGAAATCAGTTATGAAATCTCGTTTGTGTTTATTAATTTCAAGTACTACAACCTCAAAAAAGGTCTCGCCGATATTTTACAGTTCTGGTTTCAAATCTGAATAAAACTCCCATCTTCATTTAAATTCAGTTTTCTGCTGTCTGTCGTCCTCACAGGTCTGTCTGCGTGAGCCGCAAGTTCTGGCACATGTTGGTCAACCTCTGCTTCCACATCTCCCTCACATGTGGGGTTTTCATAGGTGGCATCAATCAGACCCGGCACTCAAGCGTGTGCCAAGCAGTGAGTATACACCACCTGTGCACGCTTTCAGCCCCCCTGCTGTGGAGGGACCCCCCCCTCCCCAGGCTTGATAGTCAGTACTTGGAAAAATGAACAAATGTTTCAGATGTTTTCAGAGGGAAACAAAGTTGAAAAAGTTGCCCCTGGCTAAGTTCATCGTGCTCATAAAGCTGGGAGATGCACAGTAAAAGATGCATTGAAAAATGCAGTAGATGGTTTCTATAGCTTGAGGCGATCTTGTAAATTTCCTCATGGTTTGTTGCGCTGAGACACTTTCCTCATTCATTTTTAATGGCACTGTATCTGGCAAGTATCGGGATTAAAATGTTGGCAGCCAGTTTATTGTTTATTGATTGAATCCCCTGTGGCATGAAGCTCAATTTTCAGCATGACACTGGCATCCCCAGCAAGAATATATTCAAACAACATGGCACTAATTAGATCTGGGATAATGGCAACGGTGGCCTGGAGGATAAATGAAACAAGCTTGTAAACACAAGATCACCAGTTCAAACCCCACTGCAGATGGGTCACCACTGATATCTCATCTTCAATCTTTTCTAGGTGGGCATCCTGCTGCATTATTCCACTCTGGCCACTGCCCTGTGGGTGGGTGTGACCGCACGCAACATTTACAAGCAGGTGACTCGCAAGGCCAAACGTTACGAGGAGTTGGACGAGCCTCCACCACCACCACGGCCGATGCTGAGGTATGATCTTTTTCACATTTCAGTCAGGAACAGTTGCACATGCCCAAAAGTTTGTGGGCGTACGTGAGAAAGTGCTGTTAAATAATAGACACAAAAGTAGAAGTAATAATTATTTGTTCTACTTGAAGACAATGCAAAGGTAATGAAGAGAAATGAAAGTAGGCTTGAGTTTGGCTTTTGCGCTCAAGCATAAACTTAACGGTGGTGTTTGAAAGTACTCTAAAACACTTTTCACGTGTAAGCACTATTCTTTCGTGGATTTAGTTCAGCTCAAATTCTTCTGTCTCTTGATATGAACCCAAACAGACTATTGTTTTCTAGTGTAACTTGATGCTTTCTTGTCAGTTTTGCATGACTGTATGTCCAAATAAAGCTATTCAAAATGTGACTTCTGTACCAGGATTTGTTCTTCCAGCAACAGTTGTCAACCCTATCAGATAAAGATACATTGCGCTATACTGAGTTACAGCAATCTTTACTTGAAGTGCGTTTTCAGTGATCTAAATGAGATATGGAGATTTTTGCTTTTTTTTTTACGTGAATTGTCCACAAGGTGTCAGTATTGAGACCTGAAACAAATCAGGGCCTCCCTGTCTGACTTGTCACTAAAGGACAGCCACCTCTTTTTACTTTCTTCTAAAGGTTCTACTTGATTGGAGGAGGGATACCAATCATCGTCTGTGGAATCACTGCAGCAGCCAACATCAAAAACTACGGCAGTCAGACCAATGCACCATAGTAAGTAGCCCCTTTATAGCTGGTAATTATGTCTAAGGTAAACCACATTTAATAAAGAAGCCTGCAAGAGCTTGTTACACTCTGTCCTCTGGAGGATTTGGCTTGGTTATCGACCAGACTGCACCGCTCAAGTGAATAATGGATATTTTTATGAGGGAAAAGTTTATTCCCCAAAGTTCTGATTATAGTGGCCTATTAATGATATGTGCATCCAAGCAACACGGCGCTGCTGCCAGTTTACTGGGAGCTCCCCCACCCGTCTCCTGGCGGTGGCAGCTGTTTAGATTGTGTAGTGTGGCCGACTAATTGAGAAATCTGGACCCGTATCTGTTTTGGATTCTTTCGAGTTTAATTAATTCCTTGCGAATAACACACATTCAGCCTCCGTTATTAAATGGAACTGGACAGGAAACTATGGAAGTGGGATGCAAATGTTTTTCAGAGTGATGACAAACATGTGGACTAAAGAAAAACAATGAAGATGAGGCGTCACTTGAAATGACTGTTTTTCGGCTCAGTTCATGCTGAAAGGTGAACCTGATATGAGAATAGGGTTTGAATAGAAGACAACCTCCTGTTTGAGAATGCTCGTATTTGTTGAATATGTTGAGAACTGAATATTAGACCCTGATAATAAAACACAAGAGTAATAGCCAGACCATCACTCCTTAGGAAGCTTTTTTCCTTTCCCCCTCCTTCTGAAATGTTTAAGTCTCATCTTTCTCTGCTTTTTCCAGTTGCTGGATGGCATGGGAGCCCAGTATCGGCGCCTTTTATGGCCCAGTCGGATTCATCATATTCGTGGACTGCATGTATTTCCTCAGCATCCTCCTCCAGTTGCGCCGGCACCCTGAACGACGTTACGAGCTCAAAGAGCCGACCGAAGAGCAGCAGCATCTGGCTTCGGCCGCGGACGAGGCGGGACCAGACGGTCCCAGCAGCCAGTGTCACCCACTCACTCTCCAGCTCCAGCCGCATGAGGCGTCGTCCTCCGCCATTTCCGCCGCGCACACCGTGCCCGCCTCGGCCCTGGAGAACGAGCACACTTTCCCGGCGCAGCTGATGGGCGCGGCGGGAGCGTTGGGCCTGTATGCAGCTCTCTGGATGTTCGGTGCCATGGCGGTGTCACAGGAGCATCCTTTCGACCTCGCCTTCACCTGCCTGTTTGGGGTGGCTGCTCTGGCGCTGGGGGCGTTCATGGTGGCCCATCACTGTGTCAACCGACAAGACATGAGGCGCTACTGGTCCCAGTCGTGTTGCTCCGGGAGGCGAGCGTACTCCGCACAGGAGGACGTCCTTCTGCCTCAGCCTGGCGTGGCCATGACCTCCACGGCAGGATCCGATAACAAGGCAGATGGGGAGTCGACCAGGTGCGGTCCAAGCAGCGCGGACTCTTCCTACACGAATAAAAGTGCCCCGAGCATGCGGGCGTCCGCCCACGGCAGCAAGCTCACCAACCTGCACGCAGAGGCGGCTCAATGCAAGTCCACCTCTGTACCGCCGGCGGCCAACGGCACCGCCATTTTGGACAACAGCCTCACCGAGCACTCGCTCGACAATGAAATCAAAATGCACGTGGCGCCGGTGGAGGTGCAGTTCCGCCCGGTGAACAACATCGGCAATCCGGTGCCCGTCAGCAATGGACACACGGGGCGGCATCACAAAAACCGAGCGCGATCACACAGGGCGAGTCGGCTCACCGTGCTGCGCGAGTACGCCTACGACGTGCCGACGAGCGTGGACGGCAGCGTGCAGAGCGCCCCGCACAGGAGACACCACCATTACGACATGGCGGCTCGCAACAGCCGGCGCGCCGCCTACATGGCCTACAGGGAGCGGCATCAGAGCCAGCTGCAGCAGGACAGCAGCGACAGCACCAGCCTGCCGCGGCGCTCCCGCTACTCCGAGAAAGGAAGCATCAGCCCACCGGGGAGCGGGACCGTGGTGACCGTAGAAACTGAGCAAATGGCCTCCCCTGCGGCGTCGAGCTCAAGTAAAGACTCCGGTCCTGTAAAGAAGCACGGCAGCACGGAGCTGGAGAGCCAGGCCAAGTCGTATGGGCTCAACCTGGTCGCTCAGAACGGCGGCACACTGAAAGAAAACGGACAAGCAGTGCCTTTGATGAACCCCGACAGCGCTGCGAGTATAAAAACTGGCTTGTGGAAACATGAAACTACTGTGTAGCAACAGTTTCCATCCCAAAGACTGCACAGCAATAATACGCTCACATTGTTCAACTGTGAAATGTCTTCTTTTATTTCATTTGATTGTACAATTCTTTTGTGAAAAAGAGATAATTATTTGATTATTAGCCAAAAAGCTGCCACTGAACTGTTGTTGTAGATACGTTTTTTGTAAATGTTCTATTTTTGATATTTTTAATCCGCCACCATCGGAGGTTTTTACGTCACGAGGCAGCCTCGTCTGAGCTGTGGCCTGGAGCTTTTCTTCAGTATTCTAGTGTCCCCCCCCCCCCTACACACACACACACACACACACACACACACACACACACACACACACACACACACACACACACACACACACACACACACACACACACACTAAATAAAACAAAAGTTCCATTTACAAATTGAAAGTTTTTATTCTTGTGATAACACCACCCGCTCTCATCACACAGGTCTCTGCAGCCACTGCAAAGGTGAGTCAGGACTGTTTTGCTCCCGAGAATTATTCCCCCGGACAATGTATGACAAGCTGGTAATTGGGTTTTTCACTGACCTTCTGGTGGCCCCGGGTTCCTTCCTCCTCTGTGGTACAGCACCCTAATTGCAACTGGCAGTGGCTTTAGGCTCTCGCGGTGTTTTTCCTCCCTGTGTGCGAGCAGATTTTGATGAGCGCGCCACACTTCCTGGGCTCCGACTGACTCCATGCCCCTGTTTGTGATTGACGGCTGACTCTCCGGGTGAAGTGAAGCCGCCTTGAGAAGAAAGGATAATGAGAGGAGTGTCTCTCTTCTTCACCCAGCTTCTTCCAATCCCCGTCTCCTCCACAGTCGACAGCTGAACCGGAGTCCCACTCACAGCTTGACATCTCTGCTTTGGGAGCGAGAGCGCATAAGAGAGACAAAGTGTGAATTGACTGCTGAAGGACTCCAGAGATGGATCAGTATCTCTTTCTGCTGGGTGAATGTCGCTCTGTCAACAGCCGCTGAGCATCCAGGGTTGGATAGGTTTTTCCTCCATGTGTGAGGATTCATTGGTGGAGCAAGCTGTCGGATCGAGTCCATTAAAACTCCTGTACAACACACGCTTTGGCTTGAATTACAACTGAAGGACTCCTATAATGAATACAACAATGGAAAGTATAAAAAGTTCTCAATCCACAGGGAAAATAAGTTTGCGGTCAAACTCCGTTATGGTCTTAGGCCTCATAATATCCTCAGGAAGTCTTTAGCCAACAACGGGTTGACAACCACTGCGATGTACCATATTTGAAATTAGAAGTTTTAACACTTGAGTATTATGACAACCAGGATACTGTTTTTCCTGGCTTATGAGTTTGACATAGTTTAACTTCTGACCTGATTTTAAGTTGATCTGATGAACAAATTCTTTCGTACGCCACTGACTAATGTGAGGATTGTTGTTGTGAAGTCGTATATATAAGTACTGCAGCTTGTTTCTGCCAAAAGATGCCCTCCAAAACATCGACAGTAGATCGTATCCGTCAACATCGGCTTCCCCATTTGGCTGCTGAGGACCCACATTTGACAAAGAATACAAAGAAAGACATTACCTGCACTTGAATACAACACTGAGACAGAATGATCTGAATAGGAGATGGAAGCAATACAGCAGTAAAGCCTCGAAACTTTGTTGTCCACCAAATATCGCAGTCAAACTATTATGAGTTTAAAGGTGAACAGTTTGTGGAGACGAAGAAGCAACAGGCTTTTTCCCAATATTAGTGACGAGAGAAAATCTGGCCTTGACACTAAAATTCAGGTTTATTCGTAACCGAATTTCTTAAAAGTGAACATGCAGCAAGTACTAATTATTCTCTGCTGTGAAATGTGAAGGAACATTCTGACCTAATTTATAGTGTTAATATTTTTATACTTCAGTTTAGATCAGTGTGCCCCCTGAATTGAAATGGTCTGCGCTAACCTAACCAAAATTTACTTTTACTTTAAAGTTACGTCATTGAAATCTTTAGAGCGTTTGATTATCTCGCTCCATTTAATCCTGAAGGTCAGTTTGCAGAACCTTGCCCATGCGAGAGTTGATCACCTGAGTCGGGGGAGGCTCAAAGAGACGGCACAGCTTCGATGGCTCCAGTTATTCATTAATGGCATATTAATAAAACGCATATTTCACTCAGGCAAGGATATATTGCCCTGCCATCTTGGATGTGACAAATTATAATAAGAGTTTTGAATTATGTAAAGAGCAGTTACGCCTTGATCAGTCGCAGCCTCACTGATTCCCTCCGGGCACCAAGGAGTGATCTTCAAGTAATCTCCATGGTTTTTCCTGCACTGCCATCTGTTATAAAGTTCATCCAGGGTTGTCAGCGAGGCATGCGTGACAGTCGGGGGTGGGGGGGGCTGTTTGTGCTCTGTTGGAGAAAGCTCATCAAGGTAAAATAAACTGATATCATCTCTCCTTTAAGATCGCGGGGACACCTTGGGCACAAATCGATAATAGATTAAGATAAAACAAGTCATTTGGGTTGTTTTTTTCCCGCTTTGGTGGTTACATGACACAACTCAGAAATAAGAAATGAAAGGTGGAAGCATCAGTCACCAATGGGTTATTATCCACTTCAGTCATGATTCCTGGAGAATGGCTTTCTAGTGCGCTTTGCAAAAAGGGGTCCTCTCCAGGAGGCCCGTGGTCGACCAGCAACAGAAGTGATGTGAAGTTTGCATTATCCAGTTGCACGTCGAGGCCCCTGGAGGAAGCATCTGGCTCTGTTGTGGAAACTTGCCACTGGAATGAAGATTGATATTTTCTCCAACATGAAGCCATCTGACTGTGCTGATCGTAATTAGGTGGCTCTGGCTGTCCACGGATGCCAAAATCTTTTTTTTTTTCTTTTTCTTTTTTTTACCTGCAGTATGCTAATCAGCCCAAACCCTCCCAGGCCTGACATATGGATTAAAGCGTTAATTAGAGTCCGGGCTTTGTGAGGACTGAAACCTTTAAGCAGCTGTCTGCACAGATAAAGTTGGTGATTGTGTGAAGTTTGAGCTCATTTGGACACATGGGAAATGGGTTGTATTTGCAGATGATATTGCTAAAAATGGCTTCTCCACATGGTTATAGTGGAACAGTCTGGGTTTGGACTGGAGGGATTTTTTTTTAGAGAGGAGTTAGTGTGGTCTCTAAGATTTTTCCTTCCACAGTACACACAAATGCGTTTCAGATTAATCTTGTGTCCGTCTGCTTCGCTGCATTTTCCATGTTTGTCTTATTATGCTGATAATGATAAAGAGAGAGTCCATGTTATTCCAGTAATTTGTACTGGAATAACTGAAACCGGTGGTGAATGCAGGTTTTCTTTACATTATTCAATACACAGCATGCAACTTATGCTTCCACACAACAAAAGATTTGTTAACCAATCATCTCTGGAACTGTGATTATGAACCATACCAGAGCCATTATTAATGGCTTCTCCCTTCATCTGTACCATTCTCATGATCATAATATCTTCAACAAATTTCCTCATGCAATGATGATTCAAGGGTGAACTAATTAAATTCATAGATGCTGTCACACTCGCGTTCACTTTCGCTGGAACGTCTGTCTTTATGAATGCAATATTTCAAACAAGCCGACATTATACTTCTTTTAATAAATACATTGTCTTCCAGGCACTTTCATCAGCCACGATAGCAGGTAAACCAGTCTGTGTTCAGCCAATCAAATGGCAACATGATGTGAAACTCTTTGTCTCAAAGTTTGGTCTTGATATTTATAAAAGTTTTTCAATTTCTTTACCTTTTTCGAAAGTTTTGATCTGCTGGGATCATTCAACCATGTTCATGTGTTACATTGGGGGGGGGGGTGCTTTGGTTGAAGATGTTTTACTGAGACCAAAGTTTGGTTGAGGATTGTTGCTATGAAGATAGGTGATAATGAGGATAACGCATCTCTTTCAGTACCTGCAAAGTCTGTTGTGGCTTCTAATGCTTGAAAATGCAGTTAAATGTGACATTTGTTCAAACCTCTGCATAGGATGAGTTCAGACTTGGGCATCCTGACTAAGATATTTGTTGCAAACATCTCCTTTGTGAAACGTGTCCATTTGGCATCTATTACAGCCGTGGACTCTATTTCGAGCTCATCTGTGACTAAAACATGATTTTGTTTTCTTTTTTTGCCAAAAAGAAAAGCTGAACAATATGAATCCGTCTTTTCAAATAATCCTGCGATTCTTTGAGACACTCAGATTTTGATCTTTGGAGAAATTAACATATTTCAGTCTTATTTCATTCAAAATGATGAAAGTGTCCAAAGGACTTATTGGCAGAAGTGTCACCTTAAATAATGGAATCTGCCTGTCATTGCTCGAAAATTGCAGATCATCTGTCAAATCAGCCTTGACTGCAAAATTGGCTGCAATTTTCACCTCGTGATGGACTCTCTTTCTTTTGTATGGGGCGCCTTTCAAAAAAAAAAAAATCAGCTTTAATCCTGAGACCATTTTCATAACACTGGAAAGTGTTTGATGAAGATATTATGTTAAATTTTTGTCTGTGTGCTTTGATGAATTGCAGTGATGGAATTCTAATATCAGCACGGTCCCCTCATTAAATACAGAGTAGAGATCTTGTGCAAACCCAAATACATCATGATTAAACTTTGGGCAGCGTCACAGATGTGGACAGAAATAGATGCTCATTTGGTGATCTCAGGAGAGGCAGCACGAGAAGGGGAAGGCTCTGCTACTGTTGATTCGATCTTTAGATCAGAAGGTGTGTGAGTGTGAATGTAACTTCTTTGTGTTCAGTCTTTCAGTGTGGATTTCTTAAGTTAAACTACACACAAAAATTAAGAAAATTATTGTTTTGACTTCTTTGATGTTACAATTGTTCTTGGGAGTGATTCTGATATTGTTGTAAAGTGTAAAAAAACGAGACACAAGTTCTACCAAACACATATTTCAGTCATTTAGGTAATGCCGAAATCTCACTGCATAAATCGTAAAATGTCACATTCTGAACGTGAACAATATATTATACATGACCATTCATTCCAACATTAAAAAAACAACAACAAACAAGCAAACACATATTTTCTTACTTTTGGTGTGGATCTCATTAACTCTCAAACAAAACAAAAAAAAGTTTCTCCCTGACCTTAATGGCTGGCTTCATTCCCATTATTAAGGAAAATGGCGGTCACTCACTCTCCATCGTCTCTTGCCAATGTACACGCACACGCACACAGCCATATAATGATGACATGGAGCCATCTGCGGAGCGTTCACCTCCATGTGTTGGTGGACCTGTGCTCTCATTAATGCCCTGGTTGTTGCCATCCATCTACCTGTGCCAGTCTGTCTGCACAGATTTGGCTTCATCTTCTCTGTCCAGGTGCTCCGTTATTTATAGCCGCCTCAGAAAGAGTATCAGTCATTGTTCATAGTGACAGTTGCTCACAGTAACACACACGCAGACATATACACATCTCAGAAACTGAGGGTTGTGTCCTGAAATGCATTTTGTCTTGTCTGTACTTCGAAAGTGTGGATGGACCGGAGTAAGAAAAATGATATAAAAAAAAAAAGAGGGTTTTAAATTAAAGACGAGATGAACTGTTTCTCATTTTGGGAAATTTGTAGGTGACACATGAGAAACTCGCTTTTTCTTCTGAGATGCAACAGCTTCTATTTATTTATTTATCTCTCAACTTATTTGAACTTATAAGCAATATTTTAGAAACATCTTTCCAATGTTTTATTATCTGTACGAATGTTTGAGTGTGTCTTGTTAATTTGTTTTCATGCATCAGATGCAATTGCTCAAGGATTTTTTTTGTATTTTCTGCACAGTCACAAATAAATTCTCATCTGTATTTTTCCATCGTTAATAAAGTGAAGCTGCAGTGACCTAAAGTCCTTAAAATAGGACATGAAAGCAGAAGGAAAAAGTAAAGGCTTGCACGCTGGTGCAGTGTTCAGCTTTGTCGCCTCACAGCCGGAGCTTCCTGGGTTTAAATCCTGGCTTAGCATTTCCGTGTGGAGTTTGCATGTTTTCCTTGTGTGTGCATGCATTGCCTCCATGTACTCCAGTTTCCTCCAACGGTACAGAAACATGCATATGAGGGTAATTGGAGACCCTAGAAATACCCCCAGATGTGAATGTGGTGGTCTGCCTCTCTGTTTGCCCTGCCATAGACGACCTGTCCAGGTGTTTCCTGCCCTCGCCCATATTAAGCCGGGATTGGCTCCGCGTACGTACAGAAGATGGATGTAGGAAAAGGCAAGTACTGCAATTCTCATTTTAACGTGTGTCAAAGAACACATTCGTGCTTGAATTAAGAACAGATATGTGTGTCAAAAACAAAAATTAGTAACAGCAGTGAAAGGAATAGAAATAGTCTTCAGTCAGTCGGTGACGAAAGAGTTAACCCTGAACAAACTCCTCAACTGGAACCCTCCCTTTCATTCTATATACAGTAGATGTATGGCTTCACTCTGAGGCAATCAGAATACATTTTATGCATGCCAATATCAACATCGAAGATTTTAAACACTATGAATATGAAATGTGCTGCTGCTTCTCTGTCATTGTTATGTGGTTTATATTTAGCTTTATCTATGTCGACCTCTCTCGTCTGTTGCATCTAGTTTTGTCTTTTGTTTGTGAAACACTGATGAATACACAGACAGACATTTTTTTTTAACCTGTATGAAAAAGTTGTCCCTTATTTGTTTGACCCGGTGTGTTTTCTTGCTGGTTGTGTACGTGCAAATCCACATCCATCAGAACTTTGTTTGGAATCCTGACAATGGCACATCTGGCAATAACAACCATGCCACGTTCAAAGTCACTTAAATCACATTTCTACGATATTCTCACATCCTGTTTCAACTTCAGCAGGTCATCATGATCATGTCTGCATTCAGTAGAATAAAGCAGATTTAAAACAAAGCTGGGATCATGCAAACGCACAAATAAACAAGCAGAAACTTACAACATGATAAATTACAATGTGGTACACAAAAAAGATGTTTATTTCCTCGTTAAGGTCATTTCAGCAGTTTGTATTTTTATGTAACATTGCTATTCACTCTATCCTTTTTTCGTCCTGCTTCAGCATTTAGTCACAGTATTTGTTGAAGGTTCATTGTTATCCTTCGTCATGATGGATATCCTCTTGATGAGCCACTGTGCACACTGAAGTTTTGTTTATATTCCCATAAATCAGCTAAAAATGCACCTCGAGTATGCAAATGGAGTGATCACCAGGTGCACACGTTCGCTTTCATCATCTGCATTTAATTCATGTACATTCCAGAAATAAATATGCCTAAAAATAATCGTCATCTCGGAGATCAAAGTAGCGACAGTTTCCAGCTCTGCCATCAGAAGCGTTTAAGGAAGAGGCTCGTGTTTTTCAGAAGTGTCAGCGACTCGCCCCCCCCCCCCCCCCCCCCCCATTTTTTTTTTTCTGAGTGGACTGTTTGTTTATCTGTCTGATGGTGTGGTGCAATAATTTCCAACTTGTGTGTTTGTGCACTTATCTGCAGATTTATCAAGGGGAGCATCCTGAAGTGTTTTGGGTGGCTGCAGAATTATATAACAGTTTTACACTCTTTGCGGTTAGTCGGGGAAGGGGAGTATATTTATGATGAAAACACTTCTAAGACCTCCTGGTGGTTTCTGAGCATTTGGCATACCAGACACTGGTACAGAGACACCACGTGTGTGGAGAGGACATGTCTCTTAAAAGGTATGCAGATGCCAGAAAACCAAACCCACATGTGATCGCTGGACATGTCATTCCAAAGCCGCAAGCATTTATTTTCCTCCGTAACTCTTCTGAGATCAGATTGATGCAAGTTTTTGGAACCTGGTTGCTGGGATTTGCTCCTGATAAGCTGCGATAGGCCCGGGGAATGATGTTGGATGATTAGGCCTGGCTTTCATAGAGCATTTCACAGAAATCTTTAATGTTTCAGTTGAAGCTGAAGTCAGTCTTCTACTTCTTTAAATAAACAAAAAACAAAAAACTGGAACCATTTATTTCTATATATACATATACCTGGATTTTGAGATTTGGTGATACTTAAACTTGTATAGGACCTTCCATGTTCTTGCTAAAATATGGAAACACATTGAAGAAGCACAACCGAGGGAGGCAGAATTAATACAGAGTGAATGTTACTTGCCTGGTTTTTTTTGGTAGACAGTTATTTTACTCTGATTTATTCAATATAGAACAATCAGAAGTTATCCATCCCCTAAAACACTCTACCTAACTTATGGCTACACTGAGAAAACGTGCAAACTCCACACAAACAGACTCCTCTGCCCAATCCAGATTTAAACCTTTTCTGCGAATTTATGTTTATATCATCTCATTTCCACTCTGTAACAATAATAGCTGCACGAATATACGACAGCATCATAAAAACAAGTCGGACAAGACAAAAACATATTAGAAAATGGTAGACACAAATGTGTGCTCCGTTCAACATCTTTTTTTTAAATTTTTTTTATCAAGGTCTTAGTAAGTACCCGTGTAAGAAAGTTATACAACTATTTGTCAATAAAAAAAACCATGACTTCTAAATCTGGCATTTACTCCAGAAATAAATGTCAACAAAATGCTAAAGTATAACATATGTGATTTTGAACAGAAATGCTAAAGCAAGAGGTGAAGTATTAGCAGGGTTGTAGCCCATAACTTTGTAGTAGCTTTCATTTTCAATGTAAAGTCATTTGTTCTCTTTATTTCTTTCATTTAACAATGCTTCTTGGTAATCAAATGAATGGATATTTAAAAAACAAAACAAAAGATGAGTTGTTATTTGATTTTAAAATAAATAAAGATTTAAAATGTAAGACTTTTTTCTTTATCATGATCAAGAATACATGTTATTTACAAGTGTACCACCAATGATATAACACTCACCAAATACACATTGCCTTACTGTTTTCCCCATGTACTTTATTTCACTGACATTTCTTACTCGACACCCACCCATGCGCGTGCCCTTCTTGGCGTGCACGAGCATGCTTCCAGCGCTGTCACTTTCTCTCTCTCACACTCAAGCGCCGCCAAACTTGAGAGTTGGAGGAGCAGCAAGCAGTAAGTCGCACGAGACGTGCAGGTCGAGGAGGATCTCTTCAGCTCATCTCCAGGACCGGGACCGGGACCTGGACCGGGACCACGATCACGATGGACGCAAAGCGTCTGGACACCGTGTCTGCGCGAGTGGACGCGGCTGCGTCTTCAGCTGGTAGGACAGCGGTGGCATGTTGCGTGTAGACAATCCTCTACCTGCTAAACTACTATCTCCTGTTGCCTTTCTAGATCTGGTCAATTTCGTGTCGATGTTTAAAACCTCGTGTTCCGCTTTGAAAAGGCAACATTAACTTATTTATCTTGCATGTTGCAGAAAGGTAGTTTTTACTTATTTTCAAGGTAATTGTTGTCATGTTTGGACTTTTGCCTTCTCTTGGAAGAAACAGATATTAGTTGTCCAGTGGTACATTGGTAATTGAGCGTTCTAATAATTTTCTTTTGTTTTGTTTTTTAATTAAGGGAAGTCATGGTTTAACGGCCATTAAGTTTGCAGGTAAAACCACGTGGCAGTAAAGCGGCGTGATACATATCTATATATCTATATATATCTATATATACACACACACACACACACACACACACACACACACACACACACACACACACACACACACACACACACACACACACACACACACACACACACACACACACACACACACACACACACACACACACACACAAAACCTCTTCAGGCATAAATCGATCAACTGACCATAGAACTGACTTTAGAATTTCTTCACACTTTACCCCCAAAATTAAGATTTTCTTACATTAACTGAATACAGTCGAGGTGTACTTTGATATAAAGATTGGAAGTGGCTTCACCACGTGCAACCCTGTCTTATGTTCCCTTATAATTTGTCGTATGTGCACAATTCGTCTACTTTTTACTACGACACTTTATATTGAAGTACAGATTGAGCAGCACCTGGAATTGCAATACATGTGACATATAATGACAGTAAAGCTATTATAGTTCATTTAAACTTAACATAATCACTTAATCTCTGTGTTTTGTTGTTTTGAATATAACTAGCTTTAATATATGAAAATATTAAGTGATAATACAAAATATTTGATCGAATCCTTATTAAAAATAGGCAGATTTGACTATATTTAAAGACTAAAGTGAAGAAAAAAAGAAGCCCTTCCAAAACCTCAGGTTTGAAATGTTCATTTTCAAACGTGTTTCAATATCTTCCATATAAAGGGTTACCAATGGTGATATTCAAATGTTTGAACAGTTTTGTAATAGCAACTCTTGTGCAAATCAGTTTTAAGTTAGTTTTGCTTATGGATCAAGTTATTGTGACTTGAAATAAAAAACATTTTTATCATTCATTTTACCTTTCATATGCAGGGCAGTGATATATGATTTTTTAATAAATTTTTCCCCTTACAGCTTTAAATCTGGGTTTGGCTTTAGCATCCAAGAACAGTTACTTTAGATAACATACAACTAGCAATCTTCAGATAATGTAATTTAAATATGTGTGCACTTGGGCATAGGGTTAACAAACAAACAAGAAAAAGAATAGATAGAGACATTATGCATCCAGTGGCACAGCTGTACTCCTTCACCCCCCCACCCCCATCTCCACCCCCCAGTACTTGGCTGCCATCCAGAATAATGATCACTCAGTTATAGTCCATAGGTTTCCCCTCAGGCTCCTCGCTGCCTGGTGGAGCCAGAGGAGCAGTTAGCTGCTCATCTCTCCACTCTCAGGTTAATGTTTGTTTGCACACCTAATTGACTCCTAATTATCCCTTGTTAAAGGTGTTCCTCATACTTTTACCATTTTGAGCAGATTTGGAGTGTGAAACAATCCTTCCTCTGCTGAATATTTAATAGTCCCGCGGGTGTGAATGATGGGAAGCAATGCTGAAATGCATATACTTGAGTAACGTTGTCTGGTGAAAAGTAACTGATTGCATGCGTTTCATTAATATCCTGAAAAAGGTTTTGAATAATTCAGATTATGAGTGTGATGGTGAATGGGATTGTCACAGTTGTCCTTCTTTTCGATGTAATATTTTGCACGATTTAGAATATAAGCTTGGCTGAAGAGTTTAGATTTACTCCCTGCAGATTGCAGATTGTTTTCCCTTTGGCTGTATTTGCCACTCCTTGACATCATTCTTGTGTTTTTGAATTTCTTTTAGACTTGGGGGGTCTTGACGTATGCAGGGATTTCTTAAGGTTTTAATCACTGATTGTCGAACAGGGAAACAACATAACACTTGTTTTTGTTTTTTCCCGTTGGGCATTTTCTCTCTCGTCACACTCTTAACCCCCTCCATTTTTTTCTTGTACCCCCAGCAGGCTCCTACATCATGGTCTTTCCCCAGGGAAATCTTAAAATGTAACAATCACCCATGAAAATGTTACAGCCACCCAGCCATGAGTTGATCCTCCCAAGAGCTGCTTCCTCCTCGGTGCAGTGATTCTTTGCATCACTGCCTGGGAGCTCTCTCAGATCACCGTTATAACTTCTGTCGGCGCCTGCCAATGGCTCCCCGAGACATTTCTTTCCTTTAGTACAGCATCCTCGCGTCTCACAAAGGCGAGACATGAAATGCGGACCCGCAAGGTTTATCGTTCCGAGTGAGTTGCTTTTCAGAACCATGGCTAGCTCCTTCTGAGGCTCTCACACACAGTTGAGGAATAACTGAGCCCTCCGTGGGCTCCTTCAGTGAAAAATGCTCTTTTATTTTGCGTAGGTGTGAATTTCCATAGCTAATTATGCCTCACTTTGGGCCCCGAAAAAACACACAAACACTACAAATGTTACTGTTAGGCTCTTAGCTCTTCAGTCAATGCTTCCTTTTCTCCAATTTACATTTTCCTGCTTCATGATTTACATTTTCTGATGGTACTTGCTTATGAACTCCAAAATTAGTAGACTGCTGCCATTCAGCAAGGGATTACAAAATATAAATTTTTAATATTCGATATTAGGAGAATTTGATTGTTTGGTCACTCTGATTGTGTAAATCATTGTGCATTTATTGTTTCGATCTGCAAAATTAACTATAAAGTCAATATGAAGTGGGGGGAAAACTCTTTATACATCACACGGAGAGAGTCTGTTAGAATTAAATGATACTTTCTATACTGTAAAAGAATGATGGCAGTAATCTGTGTGTTTAATACCAAAAGCAAAGCATTTCAGAAGCCAGGAAGTAAGCCAGGTGTCTGCAGTCTATTGTTTTGTATTACTACCCCTGAGCTCATACGGAGGTGAGAAATGACCACATGCAGTACGCCCGTGTGTTTGTGTGTTATTGCAGCGTCTGCCAGTCAGGGGTCCCGAGATCACAGCAACGTGAAGGTGCACGCTGAAGAAACTGCTCCAAATCTGTCAGGCGGCGGCGTGTTGTGATTCAGCTTTTCAGAGGAAAGACTTGACAGTCTCCACTAACGGGATCACACATAAAACTTCTCTGTCTCTGCTTCTGGAGAAGACTGCTCGCTTGATGTGTTATTACACCAAATTACATTGTGCTCGACGGTTTCAAAGTATGATGTGAAAATTATGCTAATAAACCTATTTAAAGGCAAATTAATGAAACCTTGAAATGGACCACATGCTGCTTTTGAAGATCTGTCATTTTAGCAAGTGGCAGCTTTTTTAAAAAACACAAAGTTGGCAATGTGTTCTTCTCCCTGTTGTGATTACTTTTTTTTTTTTTTTTTTATAAATTACAAACGTAACTGTGTGACTTTACTCCTGCTGACTTTACGCCTCACCAGAGGCATAAATCTGTGAACGGTTGGCATCGACGCTCTGCTTTGAATCCGCTTGCCTTGTTTCATATTCACTCTGTAAATAGATTAAAAATGGGACAGTGTGACTCAGTAAACAGTCAGATTTGGCGCCTCAGATCGTCTTAATGGCATACCAACTGTGTGGAGTTAAGCGTACACCCCTTCATCAAAAAGAGAGCTGTGGTCGGTGCCTGATTTCTCAATTTCCAGTTTTGTCGACCACCTGTGTATGAGCGTGTCCCCTTTAAAGCGACATTACATGGTCACATCCCGGATTAATTGCACCACAAAGTTGCCTGCGTGTCTCCCGAGCACCTTCCAGCAGATTTTGTTTGCTTTCCATCCAGGCTTTGTTTTCCCTTCGCGCGCACAGGGTGGGGAGCATCTGCTTGCATGGACCATCTGCCTTGGGACACAGGCCAGAGAAGAAAGAGGATAGGAAAAGTCGACGGAAGCGAGGGTGGGGTGAGGAGAAGGGCCGACTGAGGGAGACGTGGAGTGACACGGTGATGAGTGACTGAGAGGGTTGTCTGAAAGTGGGGTCACGGAGCTGTTGGGGTGAAACACAAGACGCTTATTTATGACTGCTGAAGGCAGAAAGGAGTGGGTCGTCTTTCGTGTTTTGTCCCACGGGCTTGTTTATGCCACGGATTCCGTCTATTTGACTTGTTTGGACCGAGTGCCAAACAGACGCTGCCAACTGGGTGTCGACGCTTGGCTTCAGCTTGCAAACGTGTCTCTCTTTGTTTGTGTCAAGGTCACACCGAGTGAAAAAAATGTCAAATACTCTGTCTTCCTTGGGTATTTCTTCCCTTTTGTGGCCAAAAGTTTAATCTTGCATTTAAAAAGCAGTTCTCAATGCACCTCTGCTGGACTTTTTTTTTCCCCCCACAGTCGACAGTAACTTCTCTTAAACACATCACAAATTTCCCATATTTGTAATATCATGCATTATATTTAACACTAATATTTAATTCGCTTTTTTTTCGTTGTCTTTATAATGTGGCATGGTCAAGGTTGGCATTATTATCCCTGAGATTCTATTGGTTGTACAGGCCAGCTGTGCTACAAACCTCATGCGAGCAATGCAAGAAGTCATTTATAACAATACAAAGCATGAAACGCATAATGAAACGGGCTTAATTTAAACCAGGGAACAATAGAAACACCTTGTAACGTTTCTCAAAGGCCCAAAGCAGATGGGTTCAATCAGATTTCACAGCTTTTTAATCCATGAAAAATGTACTTCAAGGTCTTTGTTGTTCCTTCTTGTAAAGTTTCTCTTGCCTACAAATCGAAACATATGCAATCATTTCCCACTATATTTCACCAGTTCTCTGTGTTAAGCTGATGACAGGTGCATGCTGGATTGGATCCAGGGATGCATGATCTTGTCTTTGAACTTCAAGATGTGTATGCAACATCTGATTGAATGTTTTATCCACACGCATGCTATGATCATTCAGTTATTCTACTTTGCTTCTTTAAACTGGGATTCCCTGTGACTTTAAGCCTTATCTGTGTGAACTCGTGCTCGTGTATTGTCCCTTCTGGACATGTCATAGAAATGAGCACAAGGACTTGATCAGAAATTGTGTCAGCGTTGTCCCATTTCACTCCACTGACATTATTCTCTGCTTTCATGACCTTTTTAAAAAATTTAAATGTAGTCATCATGAATATTAGAGAACCAGCCATGTGTCTGAGTTTTTCCCAAGGACTCCTTGATGAAATTGTGTCAGGGCTGAACATCATACGGGCCATATGTGGAGGCAGGCCTGGCATGAATCGCCAACTGGAGGGTCCGTCTGTCTTTCTTCTCGTCCCAGCGGGGGAAATCGAAAGCCTATTCTGGGATTCAGCTCCTCCGAAAGTCCAGGTCCTGCCGGGCACTGCCAGTACTTAAAATAGACAATACAACATTGAACATCTCTGTCATTCCAAAGGGAGATTACGAAATCCAAAGGATACAGACGTTGTGCTATATGCAGGCCCATGTTCATCTTGATAATTAGGTTAGACCTAGAAATAGACTGAATAGATAAAAGCAGATTGTGTGAAACAACAACTGTTATAAGGCTCGTTCCATTTTGTTTAGTAATTATTAGATCAAGAAACTTTCAACCTTGGAAAACCATGGAAAGAATTTGAGTGCCATGTGTTGCTGCTGGAGTCTGTGAAGTGTGCAAGGCTGACACCAAGTGGCTGTAAGGGACAAATACAGTATGTTCTCACATTGTTTTTTCCATCATGCATTTCAATTTGGATCATTATAAACAGACGGCATCACTAGACCACTAGGTGTTTTATTTTGTTATTTACAATATTTGTCAAGATAAAGTCCATTATTGGGAAGAATTAATCACATGACAGTCTAATGTGACACACTAAATATGCAAGTCAATAACATTAATGAGTTAAATATTTTACATTGAAAACATACAGGCCAGGTTTATTCTGATATATCTGGGTGTAAACCTGTTTTGAAGGGTTAATGTCATTTAATGATTGCCAGTTATTTTCCTGATTAATCACTCTCCAGAGGAGCTGCTGAGCCAAGCCTTTTCTGCTTGCTGCATGCTATTTAGTGTCGGTATCTGTGCATATATTGAGGGCAGGATTCTGCCGCTCTCTTTTGTTTACCTGCTTGAGGAGCATTTTCCTCCACTGTACTGTACATAAAATGTCAAAATAGTATGATTCAGGAAGTAAAACCAATTGAATAACAATTCAAAATGGTAATTTTTAATGACCATCCCCAAAAGTTATGTAAAATGTGTGCTTATTGTTTTCTTTTATGATAGCTGCTGCTTTATGTTTCACTGTATACATATTTGCAGGTGTGGTATCCCGTATATATAAATAATTGTGTGCACAGACAATTATTAAGTTTAAAGTAATTTTGGCAACTTAAAACCACTTTCAGAATCTCCCGTATCCAATATTTTCCACATCTTTTGGCTGATTGCTGAAGTGTGTGAGTTGGTTCATCAATGTGGCCACATCTTATTCCAATGCGCTGCCCCCGGCCACTTCAAAGGAGTATAAACCGCTTGGAACATCTTTGTAAGCCTGTATTCGTAATGTGGTGGAACCCAAATTGCCCCTTGTTTGATGAGCTGAAAATCAAGAGTATCCCCCGAGAAAATGAAAGTGACCTTACAAGGTAAACCTGTAGATAGGCTATATTCCTTTGTATGCTTGACTGCCACAGTGACACGCATCCTTACACAGAACGTGCCTCAAATCCCACCAGACGCTTGTATAGTCACCCGCGCGGCGTCTCTGTACACGCTGACCGATAAAGACCCGCTGTTATCTTGAGATAGCAGGCGCTGCGGCTGAATAATTTATGGACGCATTCCAACACTTTGAGAAAACTACACACACCCACAGAGGGCGGGGATGTGATAAAAGGTTTGTGTTTGTGCAAATTCAGAGGTGTGTGCCCGTGTCCGTGTGTGCGCTTTTCTCTTAGCGCCGTGGGTTGTGTATTCACTTTCTCATACCTTCCTCATGTTAAATGTTTTTTCGTCGCTAAAAGTGGCTGCTACATGCGCCTTAATGTCACACTCCATTTACCAAGTGGAAGTGGGAGCGAGCGTGAGAGACACCAGGCAAATGTGAACTGATGGACTGTCCGCAAGATTCATTTTCATTATGCTGAGTTGCCTTCTCCCAAGAGCTTAGCCGGTTACCCACGGAAAAAAAAAAAGAAAAGTGCTGAAGCCTTATTTATGGAATAATTACTTACTCGGACTGTTGTGTAATTGGAGTGGGATAATGAGTTAATGCTGTGATTGACAGATAATTGCATCAGCAAAATTGTTAGGTGGGTATTGGGAGTGCTTTTTTTATTTTTCAATTAGCCTTTGACGCCAGAGCAGTTGAGTTGTTAATATAAATTAACCAGTTGCATAATGGGTCAACATGACATCTTCACTAGATAAAGAAGCTTCTCTCAGTGTAAGGGTATTTACACTCTGACTGCACCGCAAAAGCAACAAGAAAGGCAGACGGACGATAAAATGCTGCCACTGGAAATCCCACATTCTGAATTGCGTAACCTTCACTTTCTGTCCTGGACAGATTTAAGTTTGTTACATGGTAATAATTATTACAGATAATGTGATCAACAGGTGATGGACGAAGCCAGACGGTAGAGCTGATGTGTTGGATAGGAGCTGCTGCTACACGAGGGCTCACTTTCACATTCCCAGCCAGTAAAATTAACTTGTAATTTGGCTTAATTTAACCAGTTTTATGGTGGCAAGGTTTGAATGAATGAGTGAGCTCATCAACATTTGGATGAAGAGAATCTGCAATTATGCAGCTGGTATTCATTCATTGCAAAGTAAAAAGTGTAGGAATTTGTCTTTTCCTGTGCAGAGTCTGTAAGATTCTGTAATCTTTTGTTTAATAAAGTAACGCGTTATTTATTTTTAATCCCTATCACAATTAATCAAATGATGTCAATTGCATATGAAAATCACTGCGGGTTTCCACTTGATCACATCATGTGATTTTCCTTTAGTGCAGGAGGAACATGGCTTCCTGCCTTTTGCTCACGGTTCACAGCCGTATACTTTTTTATTTCAGTAAACGCGAGAGTGATCTTGGCTTTCTTGCCGTTTGTGCATTCTCCCCCTTATCGCGTTACTCGGCTCTGGTTGGAGGGGCGATTGTATTGATTTCAGGTCAGCTTAAGTAAATAAGGAACAACAATTGTTTCTGCAAAGAAAGCATTATGGAGCTCTCATGTTTCAGGAGTAAGAAGAAAGTAGATCTGTGATATACTGATACATAGTGAGCCGCCTCCTCGCATCCTTAAATACTGCATTGCAGTTTGTTTAATCCATAGGGCTGTCTCCATCATGCATTCTGCTAATTTTAGCTACCACTTTGGAGGACAAGGTCACTGTGGGTGTGCGTGTGAAATTGTGAAGCAGAATGTGTGTTTTTGTTTGTGTGCGTGCATACGAGGGAGAGAGGGAGGAAGACAGCCTCCCTGGATGCTCACTGCTCAGGGTGTCTGTCTGGTCTGGCTGTGACTACCACCCGACACGGTAACTCTAAACTTCAGGGGTTCTGACCACCGTGACATCGGAGCTGGGAAGGAAAGATTGCGTAGAAAGTAGCAGCTCATTTCAAACTATTGCAGCAGAGAATAATGAGCGCTCTGGTTTATGGATCCAACTTGTGACAGCAATTTTCGAGGGGCTCTGCAGCGACTGCTGCTGTTGTGTATGCCCTCTTACCATTATAACTACTATGCGCACAAAGATGATGCAACTATTCAATATTTTGAATAGTTGCATCAGTGAATATTTGCCCTCCTATTTATTTATTTTTGCATTTCTACACTTGTTGAAGGAGATATCTGTGAGGTCACTGTATGAAAGAGTGCTGCAATGCAAAACAGAAAGATAAACTAATGCACATATTATAAAACCTTTTCCATCTCATCCAGGAATATTTACTGCAAACGGGATCTATAGAGAGTGCATTACAATTCCTGTGTGTAAGAATGAAAGGATGGCTTTAGGAAATGTTTTGTTTTCCACGAAATTAAACTTTTAGAAGGAACATTCAGTTTCTGCAAACTGTATTTATATTACGCTTAAGCAGAGATTTGTGTTGAGTGATGTCATGGAGAACATTAAGAAAAAGGAAGAAAAAAAAAAGATCAGACAGCTGATTCACTGTTATGTTTCTGAGCGGCCGCCTCGTTTAGTATGGGTAATCGCTTTTGTAATGGGCTATTGCATACCTTTGCAAGGTTTTATGGAAATGCAGGGCTTGGCTCAAGTGAACCCTGTAGTCCTGAATGTGCATCTTCCATCATTGTGTAGCAAGGGACCGCAGGGTTTTTAATATTCAACTGACTTTTTCAAAGTCACTCGAGCAACCACACTTAAAAGGTGAGCAGTTTCCGTAAAGAAAGCATTGCTCTGAAGACATTGGATAATCTGCCAGTAGACGGTCTCATCATTTGCCAAGTGAAAGAAACTGAGGTGAAACTTATCGGGTGAAATTTGATGCATCAGAGTCTTTAAAGTGTCTGTGGTAAAAGGAAGAAATAGAAAAGTCTCTTCTTATAGTCTGCTTGGTTTGTCTTCTCTGTGCTGAGCTCACATTGGCACACTGATTGGCTCTGATGTGAGTATTAGAGTCTATCTTCCATTCGCCTATCAATTCATAATCCAGCTTTGCACGGGGAAGGCAGATTACACCCTGAGCAGATATCAGTCCATCACACCTTCCAGCAGTTTTCAAGTCACAATAACGTCGGGAGCATGTTTTTAGACTGTGGGAAGAAAACCCATGCATTCATGGAGAACATGCAAACTCCAGCCAGGTTAACTTCAAACCAGGCATCTTCCAATGCTCATTGTACTCCAATGAAATCATAACCTTTTTAGGGCTATTTCAGCCGAACCAGTAGCTCGAGTCGGAAATCACATCTCCCCCTCATGCACCGAACATCTGCTAAGTGCTGAGCTATCTGCTGTCCTCACTGTGCACTTATTACTGTGTCCACATCTGACCATCACTAAGTTTGCTGACGACATAGCAGTATTGGGTTTTTATCTCCAACAGCAATGAGAAGGAGGACCTGATGAAGATCACGCACCTGGAGGACTGGTGGAGGAACAATAGCCTCCTCCTGAGCGTCAGCAAGACCAAGGAGCTGATTGTGGATTACAGGCAGAAGCATGCGAGGGCAGACCACCCATTTAAGATCGGCTGGACCGAGATTGAGAAAGTGGAGAGCTTGAAATACCTGGATGTCGAAATCACACAATCAACTCCCTGGTAAAGAAACCTCAACAGCGTCTCTACCACTCAGACGCCTGATGGACTTTAAGCTCCCTCTCAAGGTGCTCAGGAACTTTTGCACCTGTACCATTGACATTGCTTTGCCTGGGAGTATCATCACCTGGATGTGCAGCAGCACCCAGCAGGACTCCTTGCCCTTAAGGAGAGGGGGGTCCGCTTGGTGGAGCGCATGCCATCCTCCCCAACCTGCAGGACATTTCCAACAGATGATGTTGGTGAGGGAGGGAGATTGCGAGCGAGCCCACCCACTCCAGCCACAGACTACTTTCTCCTCTGCCGTCTGGGAAATGTTACCACTGCCTGAAGTCAAACACGGAGAGAATGAGAGAAATCTTCCTCCCTCAGGCTGTCCGCCTGCTGGACATGAAACAATATACTGTCTTCTTTGGACGTGTGTGTGTGTGTTTGTGTGTATTTTTTTGAAATAACAAATTGTGTAGTTGTACCTTCATATCCTTATACACATGAATTCAGACAGTGCTCCCACCCTCCTCATTTAATTATGCAGTCACACACTTATGCACCATTCTAACTGACTTCACTGAGTTTATTCGAAACTCTCACTCCACAGACTAAGATGCACATTTTTCTCATTCTAGTTTGTGCACTCTTGCTTCAGTTAAGTTAAGTTTCACCCTTTAGTCATAACCCCCTCTCTACCAGTGAAAACCTTCTGTATGTTGTATTTTAGTTATTTGTTTCTAGATTTATACATTATTTAGCTGTTTCGAAATCTACTACAACCTGGAGTTTTGGTCGACTGGAATCTTATAAATAAGGCATTACTGTGGTGCTGGAAGCCGTATGAACTAGTCTGGTGGCTCTTTTCTGGAGTGTGCACAACAGTCACAGTGAGGATTTGTAGCCGTTTCTCCAAACTTCCACAGAGTAACTCAAATATGGCAAAATAAGTGAACAATATAGAATATGCAGTGCTCTGTTATTTTTGTTTGTTTGCTGAGGACTGAAATACTTCTGGTTATTTTGAAGCGCGTTTAATGTGACGTTTCGAGCAGATCTTGTGATCAATCACCACTCCCAGACTGATATTTCTTTAACTCCTTCAACATTTATACCCTCTATTCTAACTTTTTTTTCTCTGGAGTTCTGTGTTTGATTAGTTGTCTATCATGCCCTCTGGTTGCTCAGCAGAGTTCTCTTGTTTGTAACTTTTCTCTGCAATTGGAGATGATTTTACGCTTTTGATTTATATTAACATTGGTTAAATGTACCTTATGCTTTTATTTTAAGCTGGAACTTTTTTTTTCTCTGCCATTTGTATTTTAAAGATGTTTCTTATTGTCTTATTTTACTTTTAAGACAGGCTAATCTTGTGTGTTGTTGCCAATGGTACAAATTATATACATTTTTAAAATGTTCTTGTGCTTTTGCAAAGCAGATCAGATCATTTTAAAAAGTCATACTTAACACAACAAAGTATTTTACCATTTCATCCACAAACGCATCTGTATGTAGCTCAGATTTTGCAAACATTTTTCTGGAATTACTTCTGATACAACTTTGCCTGTATTAGAGAAGCAGTGAAGATGTAAATGTGTTAAGGATCCCTAAGTCCAGTCTTATGTCTTTGACACAAACCGCAGAGCACCTAAACGGCTAATGCATGTGGATTGTATTTCAGTAATATTCACTGGCTGGCTTGTGCAAGACAGATGATTGTTTCCGAGATAAGATGGAAGTAATGCTCCTCCTGTCAAACGCTTATGTTCAGATTAGTCTAGTTATGAGTTATGGGATGTATCGTATAGCCTTTTATGTGTATTATGAACTTGTTTTTTTCTTCATTCTTTAAATAAATACACATAATTGACATCTTTGGGAGTAGTTTGGCTTTTAGACCTTGCTGTGCCAAGATGGAGTAGCCTTAGGCCAATACAGTAAAACCCCATGTTGTACTCAAAGGTGTGTGAGCACCTTACCTGGCAGCCATCAGCACTGGTGTGGAAGTGCGTGAAAGGTTGAACGTGACTGATCAATGAACAGTGAGTTGAACCTGTAGAATTTGACTGCAAGTCTCAGATCCTTCATTTCACAAGTGATGTAAAGTTTATGTCTGTCAGCAGTGCACCAAGAGCTTTATATTATGGAAATCCAGGCATAAAGTGCAGGTAGTTCAATAATGACATCTCTGATGAATGTCAGCAACATATTTTTGTTGTACAGTTTCCTCCTACTTAACTGAGGTGGTCTTAAATAACAATGAGCAGTGGTCTTGAATATCAGCAGCTTCCTGAAGTATACATTATTTAATATTGGGGACAAAGCTGTCAAGCCCTCTCCCTCAGGATTGACTCGCCTAACACATGTTGCAACAGAACTTAAATCCACACATGCATTACATGTTGTAACGTGACGACCAATCCGCCGGCTGCTTTCAGGTCTGAACGTGTGCCATGCTGTGAAAGCGTGGCTTTATTCCCACTTCTCTGTTCAGGGTCCTCCTCTCTCCTCTCAAGTGCGGGACATCATCTCACGGGAGGCAATTAGATTCAGCTTTACTGTCTCCCCTTAAATATGACCATCTATCACTGTGCCAAAGTGAATCTTAACTGCATTCAAACAGAAGCCCACTTGGCCAGTGACCAGAGACATAATGGAAATATAGGACATTTACTCTATATTTTAAAATACGTAAAAGCGCTTTAGTGCCGACTTCTGACTAAAAATTCACACCTTGCGTTAGGTTAACAAATTAACTTAAGCCTGAGTACAGCCATTGGGGTAATAGAGGCACTGTGATGAATATTGTCTTTAACGAAATTAGTTTTTAAAGGACCTTTCTTGTATACACTTTCCTATTCAGAGTCCAAAGTTTGGACCAGTGATGATAATAATAATAATAATAATGCATTTGTCCTTTTTTTGCCACATTAACAAATACATCATGCAATTCTTAGTTTTAACCCTATTCTGTATTGGGTTGACCAATTAAATTATAAGAATTGCAAATAGAAGACCACTTTTACCCCAAGAAGATGACAGTTTGCTTTTATATGACTGGTACATTACATTAGCAAGAGTTCTAATCAAATATTGATAAATCTTTAAATAAAGGTGATCGGGGGCATATTGAGGTGGTCAAATAATCATGCTAACTTTGGCTCTGCTCTAAAACACACCTGAATCATCTTCAAACTCAGCAAAAGCCACAGTGTCTTCTTGCAATCCTCTCTTTCTTTCCTTCTTTCGCTCTCTCCCATTCATTCAGCGGCTCTGCTCCACAGAGCGGTCCTCGCTCTCCTCTTCTTTCTCCTCCTCCTTCCACCCCCCTTTCACACTCTGTTGATCAGCTCAGGAAAGGGAAAGTGCTTGTGTGAAACCTGAGGATCGCTTGCAGCCTGAGGAAGCAGAGAGAGAGAGAGAGCGCTTGCACATTGTGCTTTAACCTGCAAGGTAAGATGATGTCCACAGACACATTTGATGGTCGGATCAGACAGTAGGTTGCATGTTTGTTTGTTTTTTTTGCATTGGAGGGCTTAAATTGATGGGCCTAAAAATACCTGTAGTGAGAAAAATTAAGTGAATATGTGATCTATTGATGTCTGAAACTTCTGCTCTTGAAATGGGTTGTAACCTTTAGTCTGACTCTTGTGGGGCTATTATTCACTCATATTTGTTTTATGTAAAGATTCTCTGTTCTACTCCTGTATCACGATCCACACGCATTCACATTTATCTGATGTAGCAATTTAAAAGTCTATTAGGCAAATTGTATACAGAGGATCATTATAGCTCATTTGCATTCAGACTATCTTGGTTTGTTTACGTTTATCACCTCCAAACCTTGCATAGCTGCTTGAATATCTTTTTGGTTTCTTGCTCAGGACACATAAGACTGGCATTCTGTGGTTCCAAAAGGGCACATTGCAGTGTTTTACATTTCATTACGGCCGTGCATAACGCGGGGCAGAACATCTTTCAAATTAGTATATGCTCTCAGGTGTGTTGCCTCAACTTGTGATGGGTTGTTTTGCACGCTGCAGTGACTGTTGCTATTTGTTTGACTCTTTATCAGAGGCAGTCAGAGGGTCATCATTTGAATTATGAGGCTAATAATAACATCCTCTGCTTTTTAAGATGCATATGTACTGCTTGTTGACAACATGGTGCGTTTGGGCTTCTGCTTCATACTTGCACACAGAAATTGGACCTGTTAATTATATACTGTCCTCGTTAATAACAATGACCAATGTACTTCACATTAGTGAGCCATGTGTTCGCCAAGCAAGAGGAACCAGTGGAGGCAAGACCTGCAGCATTTCCGTAAAGACCACGGGTTCTCCAAGAAAGTGCTCCTGAACTGCTGCCTGGTGCGGCGCATCATCACCTGGGCCTCGCCAAATCCCAAAGGTACAAAAACACAGATTTACACCTCCAGACCGACAGTATCAGGGTAATTTATTGCAAGGCTGTTGTACTTTTGATTAATTGCCTCTCATTCATGACTAAAAATGTTTAGAATGAGATGTGATAAAAATGCATAGAAGTAAAAATCATGCATAAATTAACTGAATAGTCAAACATTTTGATGAAATTAACTGTAATTAATCATTACATTAAACACATAGGGTGTATTTAGCATGTACGGAAGAAGTGCAATTGGTATTGTTTTGTAACAACATCATAAAAATTTTAAACTGGTTAAAAAATATATATTTGGGTTTGTTTTTACTGTAACATTATGCATATATTGACTCCACTCTGTCTGACTTTTCACAAACAAGACCTGAAGTAAAAGCATCCTGAGTATCCACAAGCTGCTCATCCGTCGACTGCATTAAAACACATCAACATGCTATTGATCAGACATGATTTCACCGAGTATGAACACAAAAAAATTTATGGTTTTACTGGAATGAAAAAGGATCAGAACACATTGCACAGTTATTCACAGTCGACAGCCTCTGTAAATTAATCCACTTTGAACCCAGGATCGGTATTGATTACTTCTCAGGTTATAGAGTCACGGTGGCCCTATAGCTCTATAGAAGCAGATTTACAGCCGCATGTTTGATCCATTGGAACAGGCTGTAAAGACAGAGGCAGCACCGATCTGCCACTGGTAAAGGCCATTATGTCACCTCTTAGCATGAACCACACTCAACTGTGAGTTTATAACTTGCCTTCTCTTTTTTAGTTTGGGATATCTTCACGTCCAATTTTAAGCTGAGTATGTCTATAGTCACACTGAACATAACATTTCAACATGATATTTGAGGCAGATTTTTGTGGAGATTTTCCTCTTTATCAGTTGCTCTTCTCAATCCCCATGTCTTACTGACATTACTGTAAAAAGATTTATGTCATTGACATGTGCTCTCACTCACTGGTATGGCTTGTCAGTTGTTAAGATAAATGTGTAGTGGTTCAGTATGATTTAACGTGCTATTAAAGAGTCATGAATTTCACTGTAGGGATTCCTAAATGACAGCTGCAGCACAGATTCTTTTTCTGCAGGGTAAAAAAACACTAAACTAAACTAAAAACAACAACAGCAGCAGGTCTACAAAACAACACTTATTGTCATAAATAAAAGAAATTCATAAATATTCACTTTTTCATAAGAAATAAACCGTGTTGATGCAGATGCAGCTTCCAAATCTTACTGTTTTTTTGTCTTAGCTGTCTGTGTTTCTGCATGGACCTGTGCAGTTGTCATTTGAATCCATTTGCTATATTATGAATGCTGGCGAGCACAGCTGGAGCCGCACAGGACCCAGGTGTTTCTATCAGATCCATTGAGATTACAGTTTAATTCACTATGCTGGTCTCTTTTTCTTTAGTCATAAACCTCCTGTCCCAGAGCATTCTGTATTTCTCTTCAATTTAAATTCTTTTTTTTTTTTGTTTTAACATCTGACTTACATGGTGGATCTTTTTTTTTATCACAAGTAAAAACAGAAACACTGTTTTAAACTACAATGTGTCTCTGTTTTTGGTTGTTTTTGCTATTACACTATGTAATCACTAAAACGCCTACAAGGAAAAAGAAAACAAATATTATTATCCTTGTGTTGCCCAGAATAACTCTCTAGCATGTGGATGATCACACTATAAACCTGCCAGTTGGCAATAGAACCCTCTAAATGTTAAGGCAGTCTCCAGAAAATGAGCATCCTAAAAAAAAAGGATGTTTCTACAAATACACAAGCCCCATGTTGTCTCTTTCCAACAGACGTGTTTTAGAAATCCCTGCTGACTCCATGACTCATTTAAACAGGACAATTGCTTCACACTCTTAGGGAGTGAATATAGAATCCATGTCTTGAAATGTCTCTATCCTGTTCATGGGTCACAACAAGTGCTTTAGAGACACATAGATGGACATTACAGCACTAGGAATTGTTATTATGGCATAAAAATACTAACAAAAAAAGAGACAAAGGTGAAATAACTAAAGAAATTGCATTCGAGAGACAACAGTAATGTTACACTCAATATAAAAATAGCTACATGTGACTTAAAAAAATGTATTGTGTTTGGAAAGCTACACTGCACAAAATCTTTTTCAAGCCTTTTTGAAATGATTGATAAAATACAAGTCGTTTGGCATCTTTATGATTCTGGGAGCCCTGATCAAACTTTCTGAAAGACCAAATGCATTTTAACAAACAATTCTACAGAAAAGCATTTATCATCTTATAAACAGTGATGTTTTCAAAAGTTGTACTGATGCACAGGAAGCCTTTTACAGTGATTTATTATTTGGTGGTATATGCTCCACTCTCTCCAGTGTTTGTGAGGACTCTCAAACTTTAAATAGTTTTTTGACTAATCACTCCTCATGTTTTTGGTTTTTGTTTCAGATACCCATGTATAAATCAGTCATTGCGCCATCTGCTTACAGCCAGTAGAGGGCAGCAAGCTATAAACTAACTTAATGCCCAATATGATCTATAGTTTTGCTGCAAGCAATGCTGTTTATCAGCAGTGCTTTGAAAATATAATTAGATTTCACCAATTTATTCAAAGTGCAGTAATGTAAATGAGTCATTTAATTTGGCCAGGATAATGTTACTACAGAGATGAATTTGTATGCCTGCAGGAAATAAAAATACAACTCCAATGATGATGACCAGTGTGCATTCTTGGTAATACTTCACTGCAGTTGTTTACCCAGTTATATCCTAATTAAATTTGACCGTTGCATACACAAGTGTGTTCACTGGCAACACTAATACGCTCCAATATATCGCAGCATAACCCTGCAGGATAATCCCCCCCCCCCCCCCCTAAAAGCACCACATGACTTTAAAAAGGTAGTGATAGTGTCATAAATTCTTCGAATGTCTGCACTGCAGCAGTAATTCAGTTGCCCCAAATGCACCCAAGTGTAGCCAACATGCAGCTCTTTCTTGACTGTGGTATGACACAATGCTGAAATATGATGGTAGGGAGGGATGAAAAAGGATGCTCAACGAGTTGGATTGTTTAATTTTATTTGCCTTTTTTCAAAAGCAAACACATGCATGGAAACTATTTTAGTAATTTCACCAGTATAATGCCACTCCATTCACATATCTCTGTCATATCAACACAGCTTAAGACTTGCCACTTGCACTCTTGGTAGTTATAAATAGTATCTCCACTTCCATGTTGGAGTGCTCTCTATAGACTTCCCTCTGAATTCATATGTAGCTGAATCCCTCCACCTTGAGAATATATTTCAGGGTCATGTCCTTCAGAGACCACACAAGTGGCCAAATTGATTTACCTCTGCGCCGGACGGGTCTGTGGTAATGAATCCTCGAGAGGTCCTTGCATTTCTTCCCCAATTCACTTTTGCTATCAGACAAATACATTTTCTTTCTCACTCCGCACGTATTAAACTGCATTGCGAACTTTCTTTTTTTTAACTGCAAATCCCACCGCTTCTCCTCCCGAAGATAAAATGAATCACAGAGAGTTTGTTCGCAGTGTGATGCCACATCCAGCACACAGTGGTGGGACGCAGTGCTTAACAGACCCTGGCACCTCGTGGTAATGACACCAGTCACCAGTATTATGATGCACGGGAGAGTCCTGGTGTGTGCGTCCTTGATGAGTCCAATTCTGTCCACTGATGCAGTGAGTAAGAGTCTATGAGAAATCACAAATCGGCAAAGCAGCTTCAGGCAAAGTGTCCGTTTGGTAAAGCCAACTCTGTTTCCATTTTAATCTCTTTTTCCCACTTGGTCAGAGTGCAGGCCTCTGTAGAACTAAGGTGGAAATGGGAAAAGGCGGTGATGGATTAGAAGGGAAGTTGAGGCAGCATGCAGCCTCTCCGTTTGGAGGAGAGGAGGGGGAAACAAAGGAGCGATCGCCCGGGGACCGCCGGCTGGCTGCGACGCATGCATGTCCTACTGTCGTCATCCATTTGATTCATATGTTGTGAAAATGGCTGCTGGAGAGTGAATGGAGGGGATCCAACTGCTATACCTTTCCCCTGACATTAATCTTATTCCTCGTGCGAGCCACCACTTGTGACAGCCAGAGAGAAAATGCTACATGCTGTTTACAACAAATGAGCTACGAGAAAACGATAGCCTATCTGTTAAAATGCAGTTTCTGCATTGTTGTATTCCCGTGTATATTTCATTTTCAGAAGCAGCTGTGTTCTATAGTGCTGGACACAATGTTTTGTACGTCATCCTCCAGGGAGAAGACCTTCTGTAACTCCGCCTGTTGCCGTGTTTTTATCTGATTTGAAACGCAGAGAATCAGCACAAACACTACCTGCTCTGGAAAAGTACAATGCAGTTTAAACTTTAAACACGATTCAGGAAGCACTTTCCATTGTGTCGCACAACAGTGAGCCGGCCACTCTCCTCCTCGGTCTCGGACAAAAACTTGCAAACCCCCCCTGGTTGATAAACAGGGATTAGGAGCTAACAGCCTGGGATTAGTGGGAGAATAGGCGACCTCAGCGAACCATGTTGTTTGTAAAACGTCTTAAAGTAGCTGTTGACTGACAATAGCTCTGAAACTCCATCTCCTCAATTGGATCCAGCCAACTGAGATGTCGGGTGGCTCGACACGTGGCCGTGCACCCATCGTGGCTGTAACCAAGCTGGCTCCTTTTGTCCAAGCTATAGGTGCAACTCATTCTATACATCATAAAAGATGCATGTCTTAGCACATGCTGGTGTTCTTCCTTTGACCCGATAGCCTTTGGTTGTGAGGGAAAACCACAAACGGAGATGCATGAATCTCGTGCACCAAGTCATTCATTAAAACTTCACCCTGACCCCATAGTGCCCAAATCTTCCTAAAAAATCTTTATGCAGTGTGATATAAATGAAAAACTTGATTTCCAAAGCTGATATGTCGTCAATGATTATTGATATCGCAAGCGTTTTCTCCAAGTTTGAAATCTTTCCTTCTCTACAAAAAGAACTTCTACAATTTGGTTATGAAAGTGCCTTTTTCATGGATTAATTATTGAAGTGTATAGCTGGAAACTGCATCTTCATCCTCAAATATGAACCTCCTCACTGACCGCTACTCCACCCACACCATCATTTTTCTCTTCTTTCAATTCAATATGGATAAACGGAGTGAATTGATCTGAATCTTGGAATTTCCAGTGTTGCAGCTGCAAAGTCCTTCAAAGTTGCTTCACCAGGCAGTTGCTCGGTGTGCTGATTTATGACTTTTTCCCATTTTATACACCAAAAAAACTATGTAAAAGTTGGTTTAATGTAGGAATCATAAAAATACAATGATTTAACAGTTTTGGCAAAACATCTTTATTGAGTGCAGCATAATAAAAAATTGAGTCTTTCACTGTTAATTTGACTACCCATAAAGTTTTCTGAATTTTGCATTATTAATCATCTTCTGCATAAATCCACCTGGCAACCTTCTTCTACCTGCACATCCATCATTTAAAAAGAAAACAAAAAATGTTATGCCTGCTGTTGATACAATGGTTTGCTGTTGGTAACCTACTTCAGTGTCATGTTTGTATTCCAGCAGTGGCCTGGGCCCTCTATAAATAGGCCCCTCTGATTGATACCAGCACAGTGAAACCTCGTAAGCCTTTGGCTGCTGCGGGGCACAAATGACTTTCTTGTGTCTCTGCCACTCGGCTTTAGCACACCTGTCCCTGTCACAGTCTCATTTATACCCTCTTCCTTTGTCAGGTAACAGCTAAGCAGCCAGCAGAGGTTCCCTACTGGACCTGTCGAGCATTTCCTCGCTGCCGGATTGGCTTAATTAAAATGAAGGAAGAAAATCCAGCTAACTGTAATTACAGACTTGCTCTGAGTAGATTTATCTCTCAGTAATCTCTAACTAATACAATCTAGATTCTGTATTTTGAAAAATGAACTTTTCCAAAGCCGTACTCCACACTTTAATACATTGTCATTACAGCCACATATAAGCAGTGTTTTATTGTCCCTCCAACAGGAGCAGCTGTTGGGATAAATCACTTACCAAAGGCAACAATGGCAGGCAACCAGCATTTAAACTTCATCTGCAGTAAAACTGTCATAATGCGGCAATTTTAGCAGTTGGTGTTGTGGCTTCTCAGTACAAGTATACAAAGAAGAGGTGCAGTTGGTGGTTATTGCTTGATGGAGCCTCAACTATATAGAGCACAATTATACATATAAAATATTGGGTTTTGTGAGATATGTAACAGTAACCAAACAGACAAATATCCAAGTGACCTTGGTGTGATGGATGTCCTTTGTGATGTATGTTTTTAAAGTTTATATTTCATTTTGCATTTTTATTTTGTGGCAGATTTGCAGGCGGATTGCGGTGCTCCTTGTATTGCACTGAATTTGATGAAACTGCTACTTAACTGGCAACTGCACAATTTTATGTTCCCTACCTTTTCGTCAGCCATACTCTGCTAATTGTTAATGGCTGTGCAAATAAATACATAATAGCCCCACGATTAACGATTAGACCTGAATAAAGGACTAACAAGCAGTTAATTAAAATGAAAGTCCATCCATCTATCTTCCAAGCCAAACATTGTATATCAGGCAGAGGGCAAGCAGGATAAGTCACCAGTCAATTGCAGAATGAGCACAAAGAGACAATTTAGAGTCACTAATTAATCAACAAGCACCTCTTACATCTTGGTCGTCAATGAACCAAAATAAAATATACTCAGGCACAGTAAGGACATGCAAACCTCACACATTAAAGCTTTGGCCTGGATTTTAACCTGTGCAAGGCGGGTTTATTTACATATATAGCACTGCTCGGACACAAGGCAGTTCACAGTGCTTTATGAAGAAATAATAAAAAATATTTAATAATACAATTACTGAATAAATTCAGGTTGCGTGATAATTTCACCATGTTTGATTACTTTACTTGCACTTGTATTTGGTTTCATGTTTGCTTTGTAGGAAGCCATGTAAAAGCACTTACGTGCCAATGAGGTATTTTACATTCATGGCTTTACTGAGAACAAGATTTTAAATGAATTCCAGTTATGTAGTAAAGTAATAGATTGATATTGATTCACCTTTCAAGATGGTATATTTATTTTGCAGGAGCCACTGTAGCCCTTTTAAGAGTGTGTGTTATAGCGTTGCACTTCACATCAGAATTAATAATTGAACAATGCAGCTTCATTAGGAAATCAATTCACAAGCCTGGTAATGTGTGATATACAGCCGGCTGGTTGGTGTGCTTCCACTATCTGTCCTGTACTCTGATATACACTACCACGCAAATAGAAAGCTTTTCCCTGAAGCAGGATCTCATTAGGGGAAGAGGAAAAAAAAAACCCACACAAAATGAACTGGATAGGCCAAAGCACAAGTTGTGGTGATGTGAAGATGGAAGAGTATGATGGCCAGAATCTGGCTAAAATACAAATCACATGGTGGGAGGCTTTGTGAGAGTGTTTTCGGCTTTCGAGGGGGCTTTTAATGCTGTTGCCGTTTGAATTGAACACTCTGTTTTCTTGTTCTGAGCTTTTTTTCCCCGCCTGTGCCAATACCCTACAGTGGAGCCTGTGAGACCAGTGAATGGAGTTTGATACTGTGAGACTGGAAGAAACATTACCACAGTGCTGACCGCTGCAACCTAGGGGGACGTCTGTGAGCAGATAGATGGTGGAAAGTGGAGAATAAAAGACTTGATGAAAGACATTTGAGACAATAGAAGAGACGGACGAGAATGGCGAGAGTAATTAGGGGGAGAAACAGTGGAAGTACTAGATAAGCACAGTACACACGGTGTCGCAGAGACAGATGGCTGAAGGTGGAAACAGGGTCTGAAATGGCAGAGAAAAGTTGTGTTTCACAGTTGAAAGCCGGCAGGCTGCAACCGAATGAGAACCTGTTCCTTGGAGACACCAGCAGAAGTGTGTTGAACAGAGGCGAGTCTGCTGCAGCTGTTCTGATAAAGCTGAACAGGACGACAGCTTATTACAGACCCTAAAAAATCCAGAAGAAAGGAGGAAGGACAAACGTTTACATTTATCTTACTGGTTCCATATCTTTTTTTTTTAATGATGTTATCAAAGTATGGTGATAGTAGACACTTGATATTGTTAAAATGTACCAGAATATGGGGAAAACTCACACATTGTATGCCACTATAGATTTTTTTTCCTTCCAAACTCTTATATTGATAGATTTTCTTTTTATTCCATGCATCCATTACTCCATACACCCTTTTTATATTCTACTTTATTCAACTCAGGGTCACACAGCACTGGGAATGATCCCAGCTGACGATGTACAATAATGGACATCACAGTGCAAACACGGAGACAGTCACAGGCACGCACATGCAAACCTACAGGCAATTTAAGAGTCACTGATACACATCAAAATCATGTTATTAGACTGAGAAACCCTATGCACACACAAAACATTCAGGAACTGTCTGTCATATCCTGTAGTTCCTTTAAGAAAATGACACATGCATGAGGAGGATCCAGTGATCTTTCATGTGCAGTCAGAACTACATGACAGGAACACATAGCCTGAATATCCTCGTTTATGTGCTGGATTATTACGGTTTTAACCTAGTAATGATGTAATGGTTTATTACATTTAACACATTTTTTGCTCATAACCCGAGAAAGAACAATTCTTTCATTGGTAGTGGTCGGATCAGGGTAATGTTTCAGTCTGACTATAAATAGGTTTTCCTTACCATACAGGGCTCAGTTTCAGAGTGAAAAAAAACAAAACATTTTGTGTTAAAGTACCACCTCCTCCTTTCACTTTGACGTATCATCAATACATGTTGCTTCTAGTGCCACTGCAGAGCTCAGAAGAAACCCTCCAAAAGCATCTGTTTATATTCATATTCCAGGTCCTGCTCTCACTGGGTGATGGGGAATTGCTGTCTTATTAGTTGCTTGGGAGCATTGACCCAATGAAAAACAGTCTTTTTAAGTGGCTCTTTTGGTTTTTCTCACTTTCACAGGGACCCAGGTTGGAAATTTCTCATCCATGCAGCAACACATTAGGGGCGACCTCTATATTTGCTGCACCGCTAATGGCACCAGTCCCATTTGTTCTCACTTGAGAGGGAAAACCAGGAGTATCAGTGCTCCCAGAGGACGAGCCCTATCCTTCTTAAGTAACCCGCTGTAGTTGGTGCACGCCGGTCCGTCGGTGAACGTGTGCCACGTCGAAATTAGGTCAACAAACCACACCAGGCCTCCCGCAAGAAACCAAACAAAATGAGGTCATGGAAAGGAGATGTCTCAGCTGGCCTGCAGAGCTTTTTAGTGTGGCGCAATATACACTTTGTTATGACATTTAGACCAATTTAACACTAACAGTCACTCACAAGAATAAATTGTCCTTATGGGTCTTTGCTGTCACCGCCATTATGTAGTATCACGACATTCATTATACTCTGACTGTAGTCGGGCCTAAATTGGGACAAAATGATTATCTTTAAATAGTACAACAAATATAATATGTATATTGATGTAGTCAGAGCTCTCTCTCTTTGATATGTTGTGTTACACAATTATAGCAGAACTCGCTGTATGGCAGAGGTGTGATCCATGCTTCTGATCTATTTGTTTAAGCTGTTGATTGCCTCCTCACTGTGTCACTGGTTGCTGTTTGTTTAAGTAGATGAGAACAAAACATGTTGTAGCACTTGTAGATGTGGTACAGCTCTTGAGTTCATGAAGAAATCAATAGCAAAGCGATTAATGAGCGATTATAAAAAGCACATTATTATGGGGTATTATGGGTATTATGTTGTAAATATCCAAACACACTAAAAAAGTTGATTATTTTGGAATGGTGTATTTAAAATTTGCTTGTAAGCCGAAAAACAGAATACATGTTGTGATTTCCATTAAGTGCTAGTTGAGGGGGTATCGCCTTGTTCTAGCACGGAGAATATTATCCCACCACCTAATCCCCCTGTGATGCATTTTCCTGTACTTGCACGAGTACTTACTGGCAATCTACTTCTACTGATGAATTTCAAACATGATGGCCTCCCAGTAATTACAGTGCTAATGATCATTTGTACTGCATGGCGGTAGGTGTAATTTGCTTACTCTCATGGCAGCAACAAAGTTGTTTTTATTTTTCTCATCGTCAATGCAGTCAGACAGTAAATAGCTTTTTGCTGGATAGGACAGCGTCGTTCGTCCCAGTTTTAAAAGGTTCAGTGGAAGTCTTCACAGCTATTCAAACCATTTTAATAAGTGCGTGATATCAGTCATGGATTATATTGCCATCCTCTCACTGAAAGCAACATTTTCTTTTTTTTAATTTGCAAATCTTTTCGGAATTGTCCAGGACCACAACTCGCAAGTACTCGGAGACCTTATAGATCACATCAAATCAACAAATTAAATATTTTGCCTTCATTAGAAGTGTTTTCAGCATTCAAGCATAAATGATCTAGCATGTGACAAATACAGGTGATTCAGTCCATTGTGTTAGAATTTGTGTCCTATTTGCGAGAGGTGTATTGGTGTATATCGGCAGGTATACAGAGTATGCTTCCCTCTAGGCACATCGTTATCTAAAAATAACCACAAATAGTGCTGCAGATTGTAGTGTTTCATGTAATTTGTGGCATTTACTGCATGCAGAGTCTTCAGTTCCCTGTTTTTACCTTCGTTCCCCGCAGACATTATAAATACTCAGGTGAAACTGCAGAAAAAGTGTCTGAAAGGTCAACAAATGTATTTGCCGTTGGTCATTTTAAAGTTTGGAAATTTTCCCTAGGCACACGATGCATCTTCTCATACTCATTGCTGCCTTTACTTATCTTCTGCTTTTGTTTTAAATCTGCCAACACTTAATGTGAACCAATTGGTTTAATATAGATAACAAGATAATTCTTACTCAAAATATACTAACTTTAGTGCAGCATTTACGGGAGGGTTTCAACATCACCATATAGTAGCAAAAAGAAAGTATATGAACCTCTTTGTAATTTTTTTGCAAAATGTGATATATGTGGAGGAAACATTCATAACCTACCGTAATTTTCGGACTATAAGCCGCTACTTTATTGACACGCTTTGAACCCTGCGGCTTATAAAACGATGCGGAGGAGGCTTCTTATGAGTTGCAGAGTCAAAAAGTTTGAAGTTTGGTTTTAACTTGGGAGTTTGCTTATTTGTTTTCACCAGGACTGTACATGTTTTAATAAATATTTACAATAAAGACATGACATATTATAGTTGTGTGATATTGTTAAATTTTCTACAGAATATTGGGAATCTCAAATAATTCAAATACTTTTTCCCATTGTACTCTTCCACAAACACCCAATGGTTAATCGGGTCCTCAACAGAAGGAGTAAGGAATTCATCCGAAGTGGGTAAAATGAGGTTTGAGCTTGCCTTCCAGAGTGAGCTGATCCTCTCACGGTGGTGGGAGGTAGCTCAGTATGTCATTGCTCTGGGCTGGTTAATAATACAGGCGGCCGTTTGCCAAATCTTAATTGTTCCCCCGGGCCTCTGAATGACTTCACTAGTGGCATAATGGCAACAGCAATTTGAATATTGAGCAAGGGTATTTCATGCTGTGCCAACTGTACATGTTAGGAACATATTTCCCCTGCAAATGCCTTTTGAATGTTATACAGTGAAAACACTAATAAGAAGTACAAGTTTGAATAATATTCTAACACTGCCATGATATTTATTAATCTGAATAAATGTGTATGTACATTCAAATATTGAACTTGGTTTGTTGATTTTAGCTTTACTTCATACATAACAATCTCACAACATACCAACAGCCCGTCAGTCAGAAGAAGATGACTTTATTTAATTTAATTAGATTTTCCTGTTATAACACTTTTCTATACTTTCTCACACTGACTCAAAATTATTAAAATGTTTAGTGTTGATTCACTTCAATATTACCTGGCATTTAGTTCACAGCTTTGCTGTCTGGTCTGAATGAGTCACTGGCAATAATGCAGACTTGGTGGATTAGCTGTCATGCTCTCTGATTGGTGCTGGCATGCTGGCTGTAGCGCGGCTGACTTTTTGATAGCGGTTGTGCTGAGCAGTTCTGCTTTCACTCATTTTTAAGTGCTCCCTCAGTTGCAACCGCCTCTGTACGGCCCATAACAATGGCTGTTGGTGAGTCTCTGTGGGTTGACTGAATCACAAAAATAAAAAAGTCGGCACACAGCCGTGAGCCCGAATCCCCACCATATATTATTTTTTCCCTTTCTCCATCAGTGCTCAGGGCTGCCATATCCACATTATTGGCATATCAACCAAAGGTGGCCTTGGCAAATCTGCTCCAGTACACTCTTATCAAATATTTATTGTGTCAGGAATAATGTTGGGCATCCAAACGTCCAGTCAATCCTTCAGTTCAGTGAATTTTTGATCCAGAGAAATGTGGGGGTTAAAAAGTCAACAAAATAAATTTTCTTGGGGGTTAAAATATCAAAATGCCATATAAAGACTGTGCATGCATACTTTGTAGACTTTGGTTACTCCACCTTGCATTGGTACTGCACAGCTGAGTGTATACTGAGTGCCTTGGAGAGTTTAAGTTGAAACCAATTGGATTCTACTCAGACAGACCTCTATAATCCCACTCCCCTACGGTTAGTTACCGCAACAGAGCAGAGCGATATTTGAAAATGTATCAAAGTAACCGTATGTAAAAACAAGCATGTTCAATTGCCAAGAGGCACAAAACGTTTTTATTCTTTGAAGAAAATGAGTTTGAGCCGCAGCTTCCACACGCTTGGCAAGCTTGTCAAGATCGATGCCCTAGAAAATCTGTGATTTCTTTCAAACAAGATTTGCATCTAATTCTACACTGCAGATTACATTTTGAGCATTTCCAAGCTGGAGATACAAAACAACACAAAATAACCACACTGATACGGGTCTTTGTTCTTGTATCACCATTAATTTTCTTGCAAGTGCGAAGTGCAATGTCGAAGCCTGGTTTGGGAGTCGGCCTAAACATGATTTCTAGTTGCTTCTACCATAACTAGTTTTACTTTTATTTGGGGGGAGGATGTTCAATATTGATTGAAATCATCAATCATTGATGATACATCATTGTATCAATGTAATCAAAAACTGACCAAAAACTGTCCGATATTTTGTGTATGTATATATATGTATAGGTAGATAGATAGATAGATAGATAGATATTCAGTCAAATAGTTTGTCAGATTCATGATGTGTATGTCTTTAGTGTGCCATCATATTTAAAGACCTGGCCAGCCTGAATACCAGTAAATATGGGGGCTGACGCTTTCCAGACATTATTGTTTTGGCTCTTAGTGAAAATGAATGTCGACCCCTCAGTCAGTCACACTGAGCGATGAGGGTTTTGGAGGCGGCATGAAGTTCATTACTGTCAGTGGCCCCGATGTGCTCATTACTCAGATATATTGTGATTTCCTCTTGTTCCTTTTTTTTTTCATGCTCTCTTTCCCATTCCCTCCGCCCTTCCGCGTCTGAATTTCACTTAAGCGTGTTTTAAATGTCAGCGTGTCCTTAAAATTGCCTGCAATGGAGGGCTAGTAGAGATGAGCAAGAGCTGCGACAGGGGAAGCTGAGATTAGTCGTCTTCACACTATGAATGGTGCGAGTTGGTGTTCCTTGCTGCGTGAATGTAGGAGTTGTAGTCATCTGGGCTTTTCTTTTACTCTTATGCTTCTCTTCTCACTTAATATCGATATGACAGATGGAAACAGCACGGTTTTTTGATCCAATCACCTTTCTGTTGCAGTCGTTGTCTCTTTCCTTGAATGTGATATTGAAATGTGTGACTTTGTAACGATGTTGGTATGAAAACAGCTTAGCTGTCTGTGTAGCTGTTGCTGATTTGTAATGCCTGTTTTTTTTTGTTTTTTTGGGGTGGAGAAACTGACAAAGAGTTGCCAGATGGGACATAAATCTTTGTGTTTCTTATGTGTATTAAAAAAAACAACAAAAACAAGTGCAGTGCAGCTCTGCAACCAACAGTTATTGTATTATCAATTATTGTGGACAATTCCAGACTATAATACATTATCAGCTTGATTTCACAGGTTATATATGCTATGACTAGTTTGATTCACATGATTAAACCTATACAATCATAGATTTTGTCAAATACTAGCTGATGTCACCTGCTGTGTTTCTCCATTATTGTCTTAATTCCAGCTCAAGCCAATGTTATTTCTACAAAAAATTTCTTTGAGAAGGCAATTGAAGGTATTGCTGAATAACACGAAATGAGAAGAAAAGGAATGAAAAATAAAATCATACATTATAAAATTAGAGATATACCAAAACAAAAGCATAATAAAAATGTGCAATACAGGAATTAAAGATCCAGTGCAGCATACAATTTGTGATTTCTTTATTGAATGGCAGCAATAAAATAATTCAGGTGATTATCTGTTTTACTAGTGTTTCAAGGGGTGAAGGCAACAGAGTTTTGTTTAATACATCCAGTTTGATAGGAAATCGAAAAAGTAAACACAGCACTGCATGGAGGGTTTGTATTGACTGTGTTTAGCTGAGAAGGTTCTGATAGGCTGATCAGCAATGCAGGTTATTCTATAAATAAACAGTAATCAACAACACAAAATAGTGGCATGTATGCTGTATTCAGTTAATATCTCATTAAGAGGGATTATTCAAGCAATTTATTGCAAAGTGCCTTGTCTTTTAGGTTTGTAAATTTGAAGTGAAACGCATTACTCAATACATTTAAAAACTATTTCAAAGTCGGGCGTCTTTCTGTCACAACAGTTCTGTGTCTGCCCCGTCTCCTATGTCTTCTTTTACTTGCACTGCCTCCAGAACAACAAACATGGTATCAAATTTAGATTAGTTTGATGGTGAATGGTGTAATCCATGATTGCCTTCAGCTGTTGGGACTGACCTCATCACAACATGACCGCCGATAAAATTAACTTTGCGTGTCAACAGATAAAAGATGAAATAAGACAAGTCTACAGAGACTTGTATTGGATTTTTCTAAACAGCTAACAATTTTGGTTCCTAAATCAAATATTTGAAATGATTCAGGGGAAAACGGCAATGGAGCATGGCTTTTCTTACCCTGTAAATGTTGAATCTCCGTCCATTAACTTCTTTGCTCTGAAATCATTAGATATACAGCATGTTTTGCCTCTTGCAGTTTAACTCCACTAATTACACAGAGGGTGGCCCACTTTGTTAACAGATGGAGGTGGCACTAAATATTGTTTATTGTCAGAGGAGCTGCCTCAACAACTGTGTCTGGAAAACATCATGCAGGTGAAAGCTTCCCAAAATGACCCGCAACTGTTCAATAACTTAAGAAAAACAAAATTCAAGAAAAAGCAGGGAGGTCACTTTAAATCTCATGCAAGTTTGATGTCCCTCTAGGATTTATTTGTTATGATTCCAGTAATGACCAGTGTTTGTGGCAGTAGCAGGTAAGCATGAAGGACATTTTCCAGTGAGGGAATAATGAGGTATTGGACCTTCGAGAGGATTTAAAAAAAAATAGCCCTGAAGGCGAAATCCAACGTGCCTGTTTCAACTGGACGGTGTTTGAAAGCATATCAAAAGAAATGGCCAAACGGTATCACAGGTGAATGTGCCTCCAATGTCACAGCAAATGAAAGAACCCTAAGGATTGGTTTGACATCTAAAGAATTCGACAAAGGTTTCTATACGTAATCTTTTTGCACTGATATTGGTTGTAGGTCTCACTGAGTTCATAATGTGTGCTGCAGGCTTACTAATAAATCAGAATTGAGCCTTGCAGTGTAGAAAAGACGCTTTTGTCAGCAGGCGTTAATACCAGACCCAATGCCCCTTGAAAAATAGCAAGAAGTCACTTTCACTATTTCATAGCCTGCAATTAAAATCCAGTCTGCAAGAATAATAAATACTTTATTCTTTATCTCACAAGTTGCTGCTCATCCTGTTTGTGGCTCGCGTTTCTCAGGATATAACTGCTTTTCAGTATAGGCCCTTTTTTAGTCCATGTGAATGGGCATGGAAAGCGAATCACTCTTATCGGGGTCCTGTTCAAAAGCTTTCATCTCCCCGAATAGCCTCGGCAAGATACTCAAGTGCAGATAAAACGTCAGCGGTGAGTCCAAGGAGTAATGACAGAGATATACAGTACTATGTTCTTGCCTTGGAGGAGGGGGAAGATAGCATTTCAGGTTTCACCGTGCTGTTGTTAAGTATCCCATCAGCAGATTTATAATGAAGGAGATTACTTCGGCTATCCATAATGACCTTTCCCCAAACAAAGTCCGCCTAATTCTTAAGAGTGGTAATGAATGCCAATGAAGATAAACCACAGTGGACATCTTGATGAGCAGCATTTTCAACCTGCCATATGCTCAGTATTGTGATCCATCGCTCCGTAATGCAGATGCACAACTCGTCTAGCGCGGCTGTAAGCGCATACAAAGTAGGAACATAGATTTTAACGTGATGCAGGGTCCCGTATGCTTGTTTGAAGTGCCATAAGGGAACGCTTGTACCCACATTAGTACACTAATGTCATGGGCAGTTCATTAGTGTCCTTCAATATTGACGGCACTCTTATCTGCAGTGGCGCTCTGCATCGTCACAGGTACTGTTTTTAATTCCAGAAACACTTTCAAGTCCTCAATTTGTTTGCAGTAGTGGAGTAGGTGACCCTTTTTGTTTTTTCTCCATTTGCTCCAGCCCCATTAATTCTTTGATGATTCAAAGTTTGTTTGCCCTTCTGACTCCTCATTGAATCATCAGGGTTGATGATTGCTAAAACCAGTTTAATGGCAACACAGAAGAGCAGCAAAGTCCTACACATCTGCCTGTATGTAGATCCAGGTACGATTAGTTCTCTTTGATTATTCATTCTTTTAATGTTGCCTTGGCCACTCGTTGGTTGGATCTTGGCAAGAGGACTAAAAAGGTGAGAATGTCAGCCAATCGCAGGCAGAGGAGGGCGGGCCTTGACTGAATAGATGCTTTTGAGTGAAAACAACTGGGACTCGCATGGCAGTGACAGTGGAAAAAGGAAAAAACACACTATGAAAAAGGAGGAACAGGACAATAAGAGTGAAAAGGAACTATAATTGCATCAGTGACAGGAAGACACCAATACATTATTTTATTATTATTACTGTTATTATTATTATTATTATTGATCTCTTGAAATCATAATTAACTACCTATGGTGTATTGTTTCAGTATTTACATTGGAATGACAAACATTTACCAACATTTCTGGACAAAATAAATTATTTAACCAAAATATTAATCTGTTGGTTTTTTCTCTCGAAATTGTACAGGATATTTTTTACTAACTCTTAGCATTAGATGGGAGACATGGTTATACTAAAATTAAAGAATTGTTCAAATTTGTGATTCTGTGCCTTTGGAAGCAGACGTGTGACTTCGACATATTTACCCTTTGTTGATCCACATCGATTTTCTGTCACAATACATTGATCAGCCATTGATGCTGGATATTTAAAACTCACCCTGCTTTGACGTTAGTTCACCTTTCACCTTAATTCTAAGTCAATCGATCTGCTGATGAAGTGTTGATCTTGTGCAGTTTGCTTACAGTATTTCTCATCATGAGGGCTCAAAAGCTGCTACGTATCTTTGTTTGATTTTCCTCATGTGACCTAAACCAATGAACGAATGTTTTTCCTGATGACAGAATTAAAACACAAAAAACCTGATCAGCAGTTCTCCCGTTGACTGCATCTGTGTGCCTAATCTCACCATAAAGGTTACTATAGCAACCGTTTGGCTTGATAGCTTTAGTGTCCTGCATCTCCTCAGGCTGAGCTCTCCTTTTTGTCCCATTTGGTTGCGCAATCCAGAAATTCAGTCAAGCAAACTATATCATCTTGCGATAAATGTGTTTCAATAGCAGAAACATTTTGGACCATTAACTTTGAAAGTTCTGTTTTTTTTTTCTTTTTAACTTTCACCTCACGTCACTGACAGAAAATATGACTTGCAGCTCACTCAGCTGCAGCTGTTGCTCATGCTGAAAATGTGTTAATATCAAATTTAGCTTATTTTGATCTTGGCTTTTTTTCTCCTGCCTCTGTGAAGGTGGATATGGATTCAGAGATTGTTGCTGGAGAGCAGGTTTTTTTGTGTGTGTGTATTTTTTGAGGTGGTGATCTGGTGACTTTTGAGCTCCCATATAGGATGTCCCATATTCACTGTCATTGTCAATGTTTGGCAATGATGTATCACATTACCACCTTATTTCTGAGGCTCATGGAATTGTGTATTCAGTAAGCAACTCTGGGCAGAGAGCCCAGACTTAACTGTTCCGTTTGGAATTGAATGCATCACCAGCTGCGTACAGTATATCTACTATTTCCAGTTATTTCCCTCCTCAGTGTCGAGATGGACTGCAGTAAAAGTGTTTATGCAGACGGTCTCTTGGGATTTATGTCGATATAAAACAGTAAACAGAAGTGAAGTTTCAATTGTAATGCCCTCCCAGCTTTCTCTGTGCTCAGCAGATTGTCCAGTATTGGAGTGTGCCCTGTTGAGGAGCTTTTGGTGTGTCTCATACTTCTTTTTGGGCTCGATGCTCATTTTTCTGAGATACAGACTTGTAGTGACAAGATTCAGACAAACCGTACGGCTACTTAACGTGCAGAAGTTGTGGGTCGATTAAAGATTAAATGAAAATTTAAGTTAAAGCTTGTATATGAAATGATAGTTGGGACGTTTTTTGCACAAAGGTTGTTAACTCATTAGTGGGAACCTGCAGCTGAGTTTGATCTCATTTGAGCTAGGCTACAAATGACATTTAAACCACATTTTACAAAAACCATTATAAACAGCCTGAAGTTTTTTTTTTTTAATTGCTTCAACTTTGCTTAGTGATTTTTGCAGGAATAGCAGTGGCTTTTAATTTAGAAAACAACAACTGTGTTCTCTGGTGAGTCTGTCTCTCCTGTTTGAAACAGTCCAGCCAAGTTTTTCTTACTAAGGAGTTTTTTCTGCTGATCTGAGAATTTGTGATGCGTCCATCCATCTTTTCTGCAGCTTCAACTCATGATACCACATGATAACAATTTGAAAGAACACAGAGGAAGTCACACCTGCTCACATTCACTTCTGGAATCACAATCTAAACTTTTCCTAAGCCAGTGAAAATTGACCTTTTAAACTTTTCATGAATTTAGTTCTCAGTCTTTAAGACAGTAGTTTTAATTCATTCAACCCCCTGTTCAGTGTGTGACAAAAACATGCAGTTATATAGAAATTTTGTTTATTTGTTTATTTCTTATTTTGTATTTCGTAAAACCATACATTTTTTTTTGACATTTTCACTCGTAAATCATGACAATGTGATTTACTAGTGATTCACGCCACCAGTTCAAGGTGATACTGGGTGATGCTGTAAAGTTGCATATTTATCACATCGAAGTAATAAACTAAAAATGTTATTTGGACAAAGACTTAAGAAATGCCCTTGAATGTATTATGACTCATCTGAAATATTACTTCCTTTTACAGGAGGAGGAATAGAGGGACTTTGAATCACACACAAGTTAACCTGTAGATACACATTGAAAATGGGGAGAAAACATTGTATACCTTCAAAAGCCCAAGTGTTGAGCTTCATTTCTTTGAGGGAGTCCAGTCTTCAGAAAATAGAAGTGAACAGACGACGAATACCTCACTGGTGCGAAGGTGTAATGTCAGGAATCAGTCACTTGTGTGCATTTACTCACTGTTTGCTGTGACTTCTTGTCCCTGTGAGGTTTTCATGTAGTGCTGATGGCGTGTTGGCAGCGGACTTGTTTACCAAAAGTCGCCGACGCTGATCTGCAGTGAAACTGCTCATCTCAATGCATGCTGGGATTCGGTGATATGTTCAGTTGCTGTGAGCCATAAGACTGAATGCCTGCAGATACTGTACCTGCTTTTATTTTTTATTTTTTGGAGCTTTTGTTGCCATTTTGTTTCACACTGGAAAGGAAGCCCCATTGTCACCATTATGTTTCCATGATTACCACATCTGATGCGAATAGATCTGATTTAGATAGAAAATACATAGATTTTAATCACAAAGTATAAATGTCCTCGCCCTAAATGAATGGGTTTATATACATAATCACAATCAAGTTAACTGCAATGAGAGATCATTAGATTTGGGTTAATATGACATCACCACTTAACTTATGCACATTTACAGTGATCATACATAGCAGATGCTGCCGGTCACTGAGAACAGCAACCTGGTTTTCATGTTTTCCTTCATGTATTCCTTCAATTCTCTCAACGAATTACTGAAAAAATATCAGAAAATGATATTCTTGAGTCAGACATAAATAATACCTTTTCAAAATCTGGGTGGAATATGCAGCCCATGACACTGTGAAAACACATACGCACGCCAGTATGTCATACATGGAGAATTTTCACAGATGGCACAATATATTTATCAGGACTGCCAGATGAAAAAGGGTGAACTTCTGATTTATTGTGATTTATTTGTGTGGGAGGGATTGGAGTGGCAGCTGTATAAGAAAACTGAGTATAACATAATTACATTGTCTTTGTACCTGCGAGGACTGAGTATGACTTTTTCTTCCACTGCATTCTGCTTCATCAGAGACAAAAGAACATTGAAAAAGTTGATATTCATTGGTACCAAAGTGGTGTGTGAATGAGGTTATGGATGGCCAGTTAACAACAGTGTCCTGCCATAGTCCAATAGAAGGTAGCGCACTCATGCAGTGAAGGACACTCCACAACTTGATGGCAGATGGCTACTTTAGAGATTGTGACTCAGCTCTTGATGTTCAATTTCGTGGCCACTTTGCCCAAAGCTCTCTGTCTCTGACCTGCTCTGGCAGCACTGTATCATTTGTTTTCACTTTAAAGATTCAGCGCTTTCTTGCAGTTTGTGTATTTAATCGGTGACTTTATGGCTTTTTTTTTTCTTTCTTTTTTTTTTTCTTTTAGCAAGCAGCAATTCTGAATAATAGTATCTGGCCTGCAGAGCTTTCCCTTGTTTGATGACAAGCTGCTCTCTGCAGATTTTTCCAGCCGGTTGCTCTGCTTCCACACAGTGGGGAGGAAAATAAGCTCTTGTTGTAATGGTGGCACTCACCCCCAGGCACCTGCAGACAGTGTTGTCTAGATGGATCAATATATCTGTCAACTTCTCCTTGAGTGGCGACTATTTCATGTTGGTCCTGTCATCATTGCAGGGTGCGACAGGAAAACCACCAGTCTTGGCCCAGAAAATCTCTTTTGGGACTTCCAGGTGATGGGGACATGCTTGTGGTAAAGATTAATGGAAAACTTTTGTCTTTAATAAATGTGCTTGATAACAAGTTGTACATTATCACAACGTGCTTTAAATTCAAGAAATTTATACTAAAATATAACCCGATCTTGATTATTTAAGACAACACCCCTTTTCCAAAGGTACATACTTGATCAAAGCTGTTGTTAACATCTTTAAATACCAGTAATGGGGCATGGATATGTATTCTATAATGCCAATTTACCAAGCTTCTTAGATGTTTCTTCTTCGCATACTGTCTTATATACAGTCTCTCCTATTCCTGGACAGACCTCCCGTAGTTTCTCTCATGCTGTGGTTCCGCCTGCTCCTCCCATAATTTGTCATCCTCACTGCAATAGAAAGCACTTGAGAGGCTGCATTTTAAAGCCTTTGAATAGCTGGCAAGCAACAACAATTAGCACCTGTAGCTGGCTTTCATCCCCCCCGCCAAGTCACCGTTCGTTGCAGACATGGATCAGTCAGGTGTCTTCAGATGGCATCCAACAGGTTCCTCTTCTTTTTTAGACCCCCCATGCTGTCGTTTTGCAGAATCTTTGACAGATATTTGACTCGGAACAGAAGACAACCCTACTATTTTTCAGGAAAAACGTGTGTGTGTTATATCTGGATAAAAACCATATAAAATTATTCATAGACCTGTTAAGTTAAGTTAAATCAATGTAATCAAGAATCACTTCTGTTGTGGCGCAGAGTTGAGCTAAATCAGTCCTTCTTAAATAACAAAAGGACTTTTTTCTTTTCCCCTTGAATTCTAATACAATGTTCTAGTAGCAGAATCTCAATGGCTGATCCAATGGTTGTCCATATTGTGCTTAGTTCAGAGCATATAACAAAAAGAAAGCACATTCAGACAAACTTTCTGAGAGTTTGAGGCCACTTCAAGTTGTTTCCCTTGACAGTTACCCAAAGAGCCTTTTAAATTTTCAACATTTGTGTTTATGTGGACCCCTATCACTTTTGTCTCGACCATGCTCATCAAGGTAAACATTGCTCATGTCGAGAGTTTTTTCCTGACTGTATATGGACTTGGAATGTAGTGATTTGTTCTGCATATCGGTTTTCACTAAACAAGGGGGGACGGTGTGGCCTTCAGAGTGATCTGTGAGTTGCTTTCAGACTTGTCGGAAAAATCTCTGACTTCTTGTTTAAGAGCAGTGGTTGCAGGCAACACAGTGGACCTGACTGATGTATTTCAGAGGGCATTCCACGCACTACCGTGTGCAGCAGGCCATCTGTTCACCTGGGAAACAATGAGGTGACACAACTCGCTGAACTCTGTTTGTCATGGGCATATGTGTGTGTGTGTGTGTGTGTGTGTGTGTGTGTGTGTGTGTGTGTGTGTGTGTGTGTGTGTGTGTGTGTGTGTGTGTGTGTGTGTGTGTGTGTGTGTGTGTGTGTGTGTGTGTGTGTGTGTCTGTGTGTGTGTACTCATTGCGTGACCTGAAAATACTCTAGAGCTGATATTCCCAAGGGCTTCTGTTGAAATTATTTGAGGGCTGTTGTTGTTTATCGGAAACATGTGTAGAAATGAAAACGAGTGGCTGACAGCTGATGGAGTTGCAGACATGGTGAAATTAAGTTTTTTCAGCATGTGCGTGCTGGATCGAGCCTGGAATTTGAAATATGCTCAAATGTTTTGGCAAGTTATGTTTCTTCATTCCTAACACTAAAAATACATTTGGTAAATTGTAAACCACAATGTGTTTTTCTGCTAACGGTCTAAGCTACATCATCATATCCAGCAGGCAGGTCACTCATTTACCTTTTGAAAAGTGCTTCATGTCTGGTGGATTCAATGGGACATATTGTGAAAACAGAGCTTTCTATAACATATTTGGTACAGGTTTGTTAACTAAAATAATGCTACGACGGTCAACTACATTCATGATCTTCAAGTGTCTTATGTTAAGGGTTGCAGAAAATTGTTACGACTCTGTATACGATCCGTATGTTTTGTATTTATCAAGGTTTCTCAATGTGGTCATGCTGTTATTGGCAATGGCTCTGTTCAATTTAGCTGTCCCAGAAAAGCCTCGAGCCATCATGCACCAAAGGAACCTGAGCTTCAAAATAATTTATTTATCGCTCCCATCGTACACCACAGTGTCCGTGAGAAAAGGATATTCTCCTCTACAGGTCAGCATCTGTATCATAAGAAAATTGTGTTTTAATAAAAAAAAAAAAAAAAAAAATCGAGCAATAACAGACTCAAAATAATAAAAAGTAGACAACAACAAACTATTGGTGAGGTTTCTGACAATAGCTACTTCTTCAGCAGACAAACAAAACATCTGCACAACACATCTGGCTTATATACTGAGGTGATAATACCGTGGCGTGTTGGCTTGGGTAAGAAATTTCCTTGTCGTGGAATGGAGTGCAATAACACAAGTCATTTAATGTATTTATAGCATTCATTGATTTGCATTTTTGATCAATCAACCCGAAAATAAAAAGGTGAATGAGTGAGAATTACCTCAGGAAGATTAGCTTTAATCAGAGGCTCCTGATCGGATCTTAAAAATGGTAACTTGAGATCAAATAAGCCCCAGAGACCCCCTACAACAACGCAACACATACAAACAAGCAAGAGCATTTTTCATCCTTCTATCTATCTCACTGTCTGTAATGGCTATTTTTTTTTACCTCTCTTAGTGTCATATGTTAGTTCAACATGTCTGTTGCGTGCACACGTGGCCGCTGTCTCTGGGCTTGGTCAGCTCTGCAACACAAGCTACCCTCTGAGACACTCGTGTGGACATTGATGGGTGATCTTCTCATTGTATCTTGAAACTACAGACCACACACACACACATATCCAGCATGTTTCAGAGTGCACCAAAAGTGTCTAGTTGAAAAATTTACAAATAAACATATTGAATCTGCAGTTGGATAGAATTTGAGTCATAAGTGATGTATTTTTGGTTCAATCATTTTTCCGTTGAAACTAGCATTTCTTCTTAGGTCTTCTTGTCTGATGTCATTCAAGTCACATTTAGGCTGCTTTTGAGATTTGTTCTCTCAAATTGAATATACCAATTACACTTTCCACATAATTGACCAGTTATAAATGATCAGTTGTCATTCTTGCTTCATTGTGAATGCAGAAACCTTTTTTTTCAAAGACTTTAAATGGGACTTTTCATGTGGTTGTGGATTGCATTTGTGTCTTTTCAAAACCAAAAGCAACTTTTATTGTGGAAAGTGGTTGATTGTAACAAAAAAAAAATTGCAACAGTGTGACGTCCCCTCGCCAATTTCTATGAAAGCAAGTTGTCACAAAGGCAATTCAATGCCCCACAGGTGCCTTGTGAATTATTTACCTAATTGAGACACTGTACTAGTCCTTTGTGCTGCTCTGACCCAGTAAGAAGTTTCACACAATACTTTGTTGTCCTTGAAATCTTTATTTTCAAAGCATAGATATTTCTTTTTTGTGCCTGTGGAAGAAAGCCCTCACTGCTCCTTCCGGTCGCCAGTGTTTGTGTGGCCCAACACACTAACAAGAACCCCAAGGTCAGGGTCCGCAGAGTCTCCACGCAGAACAAGTTGCACCAAAATAGAACTGCTTATCCATTAAGTGACCTGTCTGAGGTTTTGTCCTGTTTCAGAGCATTTTCCCATCTTGATCTTGTCTCTTACCGGAGTCTGTCTCATCGATGGACATGTATAAATTGAGAATGAGACGAGCAACGTTTCCTCAAGGGATTTCTTTGCAGTCAGACGACCGAAAGCGGCTCAGGGTTTGAGTTAATGACAGACTTTTAGATGGGAGCACTTGGCATTGATAGATGAGTGCTATTGAGATATGTTGTAGGCTAATTAGTGGAGAAGATGATGCAGTTGGCTAGTACTAATGTCATCACAGATGCTGGGCGTAGCCCGTCAGTCATTATTATTACTGACCTTGACGTCGGTGTTTGCTGTTAATTTTCACCAACCTGGCTGCTTTTCTGCCTTTTATAGCTTGGCTTCTTCTTTTTTTCTCACTATTTGTCACTCCCCCAACCACTTAACCTATACGTGCTTTCCCAAAGCCAACGCTTTACCATTAAAATTGTCCATTACTGTCACTCATTGTCTCAACGTTGACTTACACTTTGCGGAGCAAGGCTATAATGTGCTGTCACTGCTGATTCATCGAGGTGGACACTTTCCCCTTAATTCTCCTTTATTTCTCTCCACCTTCTTGTGTGCTTTCTATCTCTCCTCTTCTTCGTCTTCTTCTTCTCCTCCTCCTCCTCCTCCTCCTCCTCCTCCTCTCGAGCCAATCAGGCCACGCCTCCATGGCAACCGTCAGTGAGGGTAAAACATCCACAGATGGTGCTGAGTAGAGCGAGCAGCAGGCGCACTACGAGATCAAGTGTGGGAGTGTGTGTGTGTTTGTTTGTGTGTCTGAGAAAGACGGCGAGGGAGAGACCCAGTGGATAACCACTGCATTGTGAAGCCAACAGAGCAGTCTGTGGTAACACGGAGCAGGAGGAGGGGAGTGTTTGTTCAGAGTTGCATTAAAAGTCTAGAGGAGTGAGTGAGTGCCGGAGGGGGGGAAAAAGAAAAGAGAGAAGCCCCTTCCTTTACCTCCCTCAGAGAGCAGGAGGTAAACCGCCGGTGAGCAAATATTAATGACCTGACAAAAGAGCACACTCCAGCCCAGCGTTGATCAGACTGCCTAACCCTGGAGCCGCGCAACAGAGGAGCCTGGACACACACGCACACACACACGGCCACACGCGCAGGACGAGCCCCCCTCGCCACTCCGCGCTCACTCATGATCATCACTCCTGCCACTCGCAGACACCAGGGCCACGCTGACGCTGCTGAAGGACCGGAGGAGAGAAGAGGAGGACTGCCTCATTGTGGACTTTGACATAGAGAAAGTCTTCCTCCGGATCTTTTTTTTACTTTTTTTTTAAATAACCCTGTAGCCAGAGTCCTCCTTTTGTACTGACCTCTTCAAGAAGGAGCAAAGATGAGCTGCAGGAAAAGGTGCAAGCGTGAGATCTTCAAGTTCGCACAGTACCTGTTCAGACTCATCACAGGCACACTCAACACCGGTAAGACTTTTGAGTGGCAGATTCATTCCTCCCGGGTTTACCTTTGCTGTGATTCTCAGACACCAAGCACAGCTTTTCTCGTTGTTCTCTCAGCAGCTTTGTTAAACTTTGTGTTGAATCATGTTTTTATACAAGAAGCAAACAATTGACACACCATGCTTGCATGCCATACATGCCAAACAGTATTTAGGTTGTGTATACATTTACGCGTGCAGAGCCGGTCTGGCAACTGTGAGGGTTTCCAGAAGGAGTTTAGATTTATCACCTACTCAGCATCATAATTTGTGTGAGACTGTAAAAGCAGGCTGTGACTGGAAGCAAAGGTTAAATCACTACATTGTTGAAAAATACTATAACGTCACACACCAAAATGAGATGTTTGTAGATTTGGTCAGACTGACAGGCAGTCTGCAGTCACTATGTTAGTTTGGAGTTTTAAATTGTCTTGTTTACATTAGTTTTGGTATATTTTTCCATAATAGTTGAATGGGAGTCTTCCAAAATTGATGTTTAATTGCGTGCCGATTTGTCCCCAGAGGTTGAACTTGCAGCATGCGGATACACACATACAGCATTATTCATCACTATCTCCATACCTGTGTCATGGTGCGAGTCGTGGTGGATCTATTTGTTCTCCGAGCGCACACCGAGAGCTTTTCTAATGAGACGTATCGTGAATCAATGGATTTAACAGATTAAATCTTGGATTATTGTGGATTACCAGCAGATTACTCAATCAAAGGTTGAGAAAAGGATAAAGGTGACCAGCGGCAGCAGCTTCCACTAATCATCGCACATATTGCTCATTATGCCTCCACTTACGGTGGAGATCTTGTACTTTGACTTTATTTACAGTGAGGCTTTTGTACTGCTGAGCTGCTCAGATGACGTTACGACACAAGTAGCACCTATAGACGCCCATCAGTTGTGAGGCTCCCGTCTCGGTCTCGCATTAACTGCTCTGCTGCCAGATAGCTTGTTGATTATCACATTGTGTGGTGCTAAGCCTCAGAGAAATGCTTTGTGAACATGCTAATGAATTACAACTTCCTTCCCTGCACGTGAGGCTCGCAGTATTTCTACCAGTAACGACCCCATCTATTTATACGTGTTTAGAAACTTTGGTGAGAGACGTAAGCGGAGCATAATTAAGCTGTTCACATGATTTAGTCGCGTCCTACTTTCTACAGTCTCCTTGACCTTAGAGACGGTGAGAACCAGCAGAGAGGACGAGACGCCGGCCACCGTGGAGTCACCCCATCAGTGGGCTGCTCTATAAAAGGATGTTTTTTTTCCCCTTTCCATCATACCAATGAATATAGGCCCTTAGGTGAAGCTTGAAAAAAAAAAACCCTCCACATCATTTACCCAAAGGAGTATGCGGTTGGTTTCCATAGCGACCAGTAAATCGTTTAGGTCAGATTGCAATTCCCATTTGGTGATAACATGATTACTGTATGTCCTGGAGTAATTTTCCCTTGAAGCATGTGGTTGGTGGAATCCAGCGATGTCCATTGGATATAAAAAAACATTTTTATGTTCTTGGCCTCAGAAGCTATTTATTATTAATCATGTAAAATACAAGATATTTCCCTTTGGACAGAACTAAGTACTGTAACTGTGCTTATTGCACAATCAATTTTACGACAAACATTCAGTACCTTGTACGGTACAACAAAAGTGTATTATGCAACTGAACCAGGTGAGCTACATACACAGTAATGCTTTGCCTCGTGGAAGAAAACTTAGAAATGAACCACATATTAACTATTTTCAGTCTGCCGTCTCATGTATTGGCTCTGAAAATCTGCATTGCCTCTCTTCTCTGACCTTGTGTAAAGATGGCATGCAAGTATCATGGTGGCACACAGAACTCATCTTTGACATACGGTTCATCAACTTAATCTGAAAAACGCATTACACACAACGATATAAAACCCATTTCCGGTTATTTATTAGCCACTTTCCACTTGGGTGGATCCATTTCTCTATAAACACATCATTATTAACTTATCTTACACAGGCTGTGCTCCAGATGAATATAGATAGTGTTTGACCAGAGTGAAGCCGCCTCGGCCCTTGTTGGGTGACCGGGGAAAGAGCATGATAGATGGAGTCAGTTAACAGGCCGTGGGATTTTAATTGAGATGTTCATTGTCCTAGAACTGCCTCACAGATACTGCTTCATTGATCACATAGTTGCGAAGGCTAGCACAAACACAAGGTGGAGGGTGAATGTAATGTGTTTGATGTAGCTGGACAGACATGGGCACACCAGTGATTTTTCGTCCACACAAGCTTTTCCTATTGGCTTTTGTGAAAGACATATGCCCTGTGGTCCAGTTTTGACATCCCTGTACACAGAGCGGTCATCCTCACTGACATGTAGTTTTAACCCGAAATGAATTTCATTTGATACCTTCTGTGAGCAAAGGAAATCATTTATTGATCATAACAGACCCGGACTTCTTGCACAGAAGCAGTTTAAGCGAAGCCAGTGGCTGTTATTCGTATTCATGCCACCACCACAGCCCAGTAGGCCTTGATTTTTTTTCTTTCTTTTCAAAACCGTGTGGAGGAATATAAGGGGTTGAAATAAATCACAGATGCACAGGTTCTCAGGTTATAAATCCAAACAGCTGTGTCAGCACATATTCAACCCATGAAAAGCAGAAAGTTATTGGCTGCTCGCGCCGGGGGAAATCTTCATCTCCTCTGTTTCCTACACACAAGCAGGTTCAACTGTCCCACCAGAACGTCCATCAGGATCATTGAGATGTCCCAACGCCTCATTATTTATGTTGTTTACTTTTCAGTGACACATTTTCAATGGTTGTTTAGGTTGTCAATACTCTTGTTAGCGACAGGCTTTGAACACCTCCTCCTGCAGAACACTGTAACTCAGTGAGAGTTTTTTGGGGGGATTTTTCTTATCAAATCTTCACGTCTTGCCCGAGTCTCTGGCTGTCAGGCATCCATGAATCTGTAATGCATCATCCTTCTTTTCTCATCAGCACTGCCTCCAATGCTCGTAAACGATTCCAGGCATATCGTTTGTCACTGCGCCACATGCCCTCTCAACCTTTTGTTTTAGAATTGTTAAACTTTGCTCCACAGACAAATCTTTGATGAGCATCTCACTAACTTTGTTAGACTGAATTAAGTACATTAAACTCTGTTGGGGCCGTTGTGTTGTATTTAGTGTGGGGAGTCGTTATGTGACATTTAAACAATGCTGACCAGTTCACTGTCAATTGATTTATTTGGTGCAGTGGTCTGCAATTAATGCTAAACCAGCATTTATTTTTTCCATCGTTTATTGCTTAATCAGCTAAACAGTTCAGTAAATTAGAGTCTTCTTTCCGTGACTTTATATATCAAAGTTGTGAACTCCATCTTTTATTTAAACTGAAAACTCTGCTGCCTCTCTGGTTCATGAACCTTTTCCTCAGCCAGTGCATGTCCACAGGCAAATCTTGAAATACAGAGTCCATTTAATAAAGAGGTTGTGATTTTTCGATGAAAGTGCACACTGTGTAGAAGATCACCCTGAGTTATTAAATCTTTGGAAAATATCCAAGTTATTCATGACTATAGCATAATTTCTCCATTCCATTGTAATCATTAGATAAAATGCAGCAAAGTCCTCAACAATATTAGCAGGGACTTGCAATTTCTTTTGATGACGAAGATTTGTGTTGAGGTTGTTAGCTCTTACATCAATTCAGGCTTTATTTTTGGAGTTTGCATTTCTAGTTTGGTTACTTTGGTTTCCCCCTCACAATCTAAAAACATGCATTTGAGTCTAACTTATTAGCTTAAAAATGCTTGTTATACAAACATGGAGAGAAATTGTTTAGTTTAGTTGAAACATATATTGAGCTCTTTGCAGGAGAGCCACTTTTCCACTGTAAATCACTAGAAAACAACCTGAACTGTACAAGTGACGGCTTTTGTAATCTGAAGTTGATCTAAAGTCTGCATCGATATATGGAGTACTTTTGTCATGAAATGGTTTTTGAGCACATTATTTTTAAAAAAATCCTAAAGGGACCGATCGATATGCACATCCACACTAAAAAAAAGTATTTTTAGTGTCCTTTTATTCATAGATGCACATCGAGCCAAATAATGAACACTTATTACCACCATCCCAAACTGTCGCAGCACAGACAAGAGGGACACGATGTTCACACTTTAGGACCCCGACAGTTATGGAACATGTCACATCGGGGTTGACAACTCAAGGACAGTGCTAATTTAGTTAACCTCTCCCCAATATAAAAGAAAAAAAAAACATGTAGTGCTGGGGGCTTTCTATTAAAATCTTCTAATGCTGTGAAGATCTCCCCAAATATTTTTTAATTAGTTTAAAAAAAAAAAAAGTCAGTGACTGACACCAGGCTCAGAGATGACACTGGAGATGCCACAGTGGCTTTCACACAGACACACTCCACCTGACAGTCATCCACCACCTGTGTTTATCCTCAGCTGTGAGATCCTCTTCATACTGGATTTCAGAGATAATTATGTTTTGTTGTTGTGGTTTTTCCCCTGAGTCATTAATTGTGTGATTTTTATCAGCTCAACACATGTCTGGAAAGATGTTGAAAGACTCCCAGTGCATTTGGTTGAATATGAGACTTGCCACAGGATACATTTTGAATTTGTTGTTGTTCTGTGAACATTAAAAAAACATTTGGGACCATTTGGGGTCCATTCTGCCTGCACTTTTAGAGGTGAATGATTTGACAACATGCACATACTTCTTACAACTCTCAAGCCCTTGTATACTTAGAAACCTCGTCCCTATTATAGATGCTTTCATAAGGGAATGGAAAGAAAATCACGAACCACAGTGTCTGTTTGAGGACAATATAATATTGTCTCAAGTGTGATTTTCTCACTGATCATCTATTGTTTTACTATAGCCGTGTGCAGCCAAGCTGTGTGCAAAGGCAGGTGGACAGGACATCAACGGTCAAACAGAGAGAAAGACAAACGAACACAAATGTGTTTGAAATTGAGTCAACCTCCTCAAACACATGTTTATGGAGTGAGTCCCAGCTACCACTGGGAGAATGACTTGGTAAGCTATAAAAAAATCACACACTGACGTCTCCATATTGTGGGAGGAAGCCTGAGTAAGAAACCCTTGCATGTACAGAAAGAACATGTAAAGTAACTACGAGTTTGAGTTACTCCACCACTGTGTGGCTCTTATCTGTTCAATCCTCTGGGTGTTGGCAATGTGTTATCTTTCGATTGTTGAACAGTAAACAAAATGCCATTGACACCATAATGAAAGTTTCTAAAAGTGTCTGTTCATATTGTTCGTTAGAGAGAGTCCATGAATGGAAAACAAAAAAAAAAGTTGCGTTGACTTTTCAGTATGTACTTTCAGTGGCATGCTCGCCGGGGCCTGCCCAATGACGCGAGGCTACGTCTTTGTTTCCCTCTCTTTGGTTTCCTGATGGCTCTTAGCAGGTCATGTTCCACCTGTCTCATGAGGACAGCACATTCAAAGCCCATAATCCCTGACCAAACACTGAATATTTGATACACGTGGGCAGGTTGGCATTACGTCTGCACATCACTGTTCCTGTTTGAATGACGGGACAACTTGACTAATTTGCACTGCGGGTTTTCTATGTGGCTCAGAGTGGATTATAACTGGTTGACAAGGGTTCCTTGTCAAGCTGATGAGTTATCTAAAAACGCTATAGATCTCGACAATTACAGTATTATTGGTATTATAAGTAATACAGAACCGAAATGGAGGGAGTTTGAAGTATTAAATTGTATTTGTATTTTTTTTTTATACAGCAGCTATTTTAAAGAATCAATGACAAAAGTTGTGAAATTCCACCTGTTTGCAGTGTGGCATGATAAAGCAGTGCATCTTTCTGCCGTACATGAATGTTTCACGCTCATTGTTTAGACAGGTGAGGCAATAACAAAAGAGAGGGCATGTTGCATAATGTTTCCTTTCATCTCTATTGAACTAACACGGCTTCAGTCTGATTCACCCGATGAGTGTGTCGCCATCCAAAGTCGGATGTTTGTGTTCGTGCCACAGAAGATGCAATTTCTATCTGACGGTTTACTCTTAACACATTACTGTCTTTGAATAGCAGTGTCGAATACACACACCTCAAAGTCATCAGCCTTTCAGTTGTTGTCCAATTTAGTCTTTGACTTTTCAAGAGATCTTTGAACCTCAGCGACTGCAAGCTAAAACAGATGCGAGGAGAAATTCTTTCACTGTCAACCTTTTTAATTTTGGTTTTAGACAATATGAAATGGTGTTTCTGTAAAAGCAAAAAAAAATAATCAAGTCACTGTAGTTCAACAAGACATAAGGCTAACTTGAAGCAACACATTATGTAGTAAGCCACAACATTAAAGCACTTCTGCAAGGCCTCTTGCATAATGGAAAATGAAGAACAACTACCACGCCATCCGGTAATAGATTTCTTTTAACGTTGCACCATGACCTTTAACCGTGACCCCTTTCTCAGGGGTCACTGCCTTTTGGCGGGTGCGGGATGAAGACATTTGACTGTGATATGCGTCTGTCCATATCAGCTTCCTGGCAGACCCAGTTTACCGTCTATCTGTTTCACAGTGTCTGTGCCATTGCTGGGTTTCTGGTTTCTGATGCAGTGTTTCTATCCAACACCAGAGCAGCACAGACTGTTTGGCTCGCCGAGGAAGTACACATGATGCGTGGCTTGGCTACATTACCAGAGTTATCAGAAGCTACTACTGATGTTCTGTAATTGCCAAGCCCCAGCTTTGTCCAGGCGTATCCTTCCCGAAAATGAGCGAGATGCTGTCGGAGCCTGTTGACGTACTGCAATGCAATCCGACCTGGTTTTAAGTTAAACAGGAGCAGGACAGTGTGCTCATTCTTGAGGAAAATAGATGTTACCATCCCAATACAGACATTCTTTCAGAAGTCCTTTGAAAATATTCATTCTCGTGTACGTCCGCCATCATTTTCCACAAAAGTCCCTGTGAAATGTCATTGCAGGTGCAGTCACTGAAACACTTTTCTTGCTGTAGTTGTAAATCTGTCCCTCTCCAGCTCTGTAATCACGTATTAATTAAAAGAGCTAATGAGGTAATGATGAGCTTGTCACTAAAATGTCTCCATCATGGTTGAAAAGAGTGATTGGCTTAATGTATCGAGGGATTATCGTCTTTATTTATCTGTACGCTACAATCACATATTTATGTGCTAAGAATCAAAATAAGTAATTTACAGTTTTAACTTTTTGCATTTTAAACTGGGGTTACTGGTGGTGATTTTGTTGCTTCCACTAACATTACTGTTACACCAAATCTTTGTTTTGTTTTGTTTTTTTTCTTTTATTGATCTGTACATAATCACCAGAACCACATTCACCAATCCCTCATGTTGCACATGTGGTGTTTCCTTTCATTGGTCTGCATTTGTGTTCTACATCAGTATGTGGTGATCTTACTGCCTTCCATTTGAATTCCCCCTTGCTACACCAAGTAATCCGTTTTTCCCATTTTCAGTAATCTGTAAGCGAGAATCCTTCTAATGGGGAAGGAGTGGCCTGGTTATTTTTAGTTTGCTGTGTTTGTTACAAACCCCTATATACGTACGAGCTGTCATTGAGTATTGCTGAATTAGACATAAGTTTTACCCGGAAGACTTTATTAGTGGAAAAACTGCAAAAAAACAAAACAAGTACACTTTAGACTGCTATTCTTATGATAAAGCCTGGCTGAGAATAGAAATCAAGACTGTGCCTTTTAGCGTTTCAAGCTATTAAAAGGAGATGTAATGTGTTTGGTGTGGCTTTGTTTTGTTTGCTCGTTTTTATCTCCTCTGGGAATTGTTATATTACTCCCAAGCTTCTTCCTGTCTGCGTTGACTCTCGGAGTGATCATTACCATTGTTAACTTAAATTAAAAAGTTTTCCCCTTCCATGCTATCACTTCCTCTTTGTTTTCCTCCCCGTCCTTTCTGTTCAGCTTCCCCACTCCTCGTCTCTTGCTTAACTTTATCTCCACCCCTACACTTTATTTTAACGTCCCACTGAGGCGCTTTGTTTCAAATGTTTCCCATTGTTGACTTGCCTGGCCCATTTTACTAAAAAAAGTGCGGCCCCGTTTGCCCCAGACGTTCCCAGATACAAGGGACAATGTCCTCGCTACGCACTGTTAGCTGGCAATTACTAGGACTGCAGCCGCGCTCCAGCTCCCCACACACACACAATAGAAAATCAATACACCTTCGAGGGTCAAAGTGGAGACTACCGAGAAGTTAGTAAAATGAATACATGTTCGTTTTCTCAGAACAGCTATAGCATTAGTGTTGTCCAACATGTAGCTACCTTTTAAACTATAAATCTTGCTGTGCTGCAGTCCCGTAAGAATCGGTGCCTTTTTTTTCCTCCATTCTTTTTCATATTTATTTGCCTCAGGGGACACGTAGATCCACTGATGAAAATGAACGATTCCAAATGGTTTCCGTGTCTTCTTTGATTGGTTGCAGATTGGAATTTAAAAGAGATCAATCTCCCTCCGAAAATGGAGGTTTGCGTGAAATGTCAAACGGTTGGATAAACAGAGGAAGTGAACTGATGGACACCAGACAACTTGACAATGACGGCCTGTTTTTCCTTCAAACGTTTATGACATTTTCACTACATATAGTTTTTAGTAAGAGGGCTGAACTTGAGAACAGAGCTTAATACTTTTTTTTTCACATCAATAGGGTTGTGTTGTTTGGAAACAGGAAATAACAATAATGAACAAAACCCAATGTTCCTCAGGAGACCGTGTTTCAGTAACCAATTTTAATGAAGTACACTGTTGAAGGGAAGCAAAATACGCGAGAGCCCTTTTGCGTCAATGCAGGTTGAGTAAACAGTCTTGTACTTTTTAATTACACCCTGTTAAATCAGTCGGTGTGAAGCAGGTTGCCTCTGATGTCAATGTTTTTATAAAAGTCGAAGCCACCATCAAAGCAAGCTACATGCACAGATACACTAATGTACTGTTACGTGAACAGTGTGTGCTGTCTAGTGTGTGAAGTATACATTTTTTTATTGTGAAAAGAGTTGATTTTAGCCATTCCTTGCATATTGTGGGGAGTTTTTGAGCATCCTTTCAACTGAGTTTTTCCATTTTAAGCTTCTCCAGAGGTCATGTGAGAAAACAAACTATTTCTGGTTTGGCTATACATAGAGCTCAGCTGCTCTTAGTGACTAGAGGATTGCTGCTCATTCTCAGCACCCAATCCATGATCTCAACTACGTTTAGTGAAACGGAGCTACACACCTCAGCCTGGTGTGTGAGAGGTGACGACACATTGTAGGAACATGCAGAAGGTGACTGCTTTCATGCCAAGACAGAGCGCCGATATCCCCACCCCCTCACCCCCCCACCCTCCCGAAAAAAAAAAAAAAAAAACATTCTTCACTTCTCTGTTGTAAATGTGTGTAATCAGTCACTCTCCCTGGCAGAATTCATCGTAGACGGCCATGCAGAAAATAGAGCTCCTTCTCCATCATTCTGCAGACAGATGCGCCCATGGCCCCATTACTTACCTGGCTAACTCTGTGTCAACACCAGGCAGGTCTAAACAGGGGGGAGCTCGACCATTCAAGATCACTGTTAGGCCATAATAAGGCGGCCGATTTGCCCTCCCGAGAAGAGACAAATCAATTGATTAATTAGCTGGAGTCAGCCATGTAATGTGTTGCAGTGTAACTTCGCTGCCCCATTAGTCTGCGTGAGGTTGGTGTCGGAGCAGCATTACTGCACCTCATTGTGTGAATTTAAACTGAGGATCATAATCAGAGAAGTACAGAAGATAAAATCGAGCATTGTCTTTATGGTTTCGGACACCTTCAGCTCTATTTTCATTGGAGGCCTCTCACATTTGCGTGCTATTGTATTTGTATGAACTTCATCCAATAATGCAGAATCTTGTATTGCGATTTTTGTCTGCAAAGCTTTCCCAGACTTTGGAGATAATATTTTATCTTCCATGAGGGTTTTACTGCAAAGCTGCTTGAACAGCCACCATTTGAATATTTTGTAATGCCGACTTGGCAAACCTAAACTATGCCAGATCGATCGGAGCTTCTTCAATCTTTAATGACATGAAAACGCCCAGTTCTTGCTCCCAACTTTTGCCAAGCCTGCCAGTAAGACAAGTGGCTTGGCTGTTTCCTTCAGCTATGACACAGCAGAATATCCTGCAAACAGATTAAATGGCTCCGACTCGGCATGTAAATGTAGTGGTGAGGAGAGGAGGTGATGTACAACACTGTGAGCAACAGAGCGTCCTCCGTGGAAGCCAGATGTCGTTTAGAATTTCTCTTCAGCCATCCCGCATTTTCCATGCACCACTGCGACCAGCGCAAATTCAATTTAAATGCAAAGCAACAGAGGAAAAACTATTTGTGTTTGCCATTTACAGTACTTCTTCCTCTGCTATTGCCAAGCTTGTGGCTAGTGCAGCAGGAGCCCATCTCTTCTCGTGCACTGCTTCACGGGTCACCCTGGCTGTTCAAGTGTCGCTGACTGGCTGCTTGATGCATTACATTTGGATCTAATAAGGATAGATCACCCTTTTGCTCTTGTCCCTCATTTTAGCCACTCCAGCCCATTTTTCCTCTTGTCTTTTTCTGTGATTAAACTGAGACCCTGAAGGACATGAGTGCTTTTTCTTCTGTTAAAAATTATTCCAGTGTAGCTCTCAGTGCAAGAAGAGCTCCTCAGTCACTTACTCTCCTATCATAACCCATCTTTAATAATATTTACAAGTATTAATCACAATTAGCTGTCCCAAGAATGGATAGCATGGGTCCAGTAATGGATAGCACAGTATTGATCTCAAAAAGTATAGTCACGCTGTTGGTACATTTAAAAAAAAAAAATCTTACATAAAATATGTTTTCTAGCCAAAATAAATGGACTCAGGTTCCTGTCTTTCTCTGATCACTCTGGTATTACAGTTGACAGGCTGCTTCATCCAGGTCACATCAGGTCAGACTCTCAGGTCTGTCACGCTCAGACGTCTGTGGCTGGGTCTGATAATCACAACAAAGCAGCCCGCTGCATCCCTCACTCAGACCAAAACACAGCTGCTTATGTCCGGGCATGTTCACTCACACAATACTGGGACAATGTAATGCAGTCCAGGGCACCCAGTTTAGAGTTTACTTGAGTTTAAAGGCTAACCAGACACCAGGGCAGTGCACGCATGTGTTTATGATACCAGGTGCTGGTATTTTACAACTCTAGGAAGGTATTATTTCAACAAGGGATTACAGAGTATACACAGCAAGAGTAAGTGTCATTCTCAGCTTGGGGATTCCTGTCTATTGTCTTATAGACAGCTAAAATGCCTTCTATTTGTATACAAAGAAAAAGTGTAATCCGAGCTTTGCTAGAGTAAATAGAGTAGAGTCAGTGAAGCGGAGATGGAAAAGCTGAAGGAGAAAATAAATACGCAGACAAAGCAATATATACCTCCTGTATTTCCATTTGTGTCTCTTAGTGAAATGTATCACATGATGGTGCAGGATGAGCCAGAAAAACTATTCCCGGAGGTGTCCACTTTTGCTTTATCTGTGAACAATTCTTCTCTGGTAGTGTTAACAAGAAGAAAGCAATGAAATGTATTATTATACACCCCAAATACAAGACATGTTGAGAATATATATAAACTTCTATTTTGGATGGAAAATGTCATATGCTACCAAAATACTAATCAAAAACTGCGACGTTGTCTTATTTTAAACAGACTGGCGTGAAATACACAAACCTTTTTGTGGTTAGATTCAAGTCTTTCGGGTGACGCCACTCCACTGGCTTGTTGGCAGCTTCCAAGAAAGAAAGATAAAATCTGAAAATTGCTTCCCCATATTTGGTTATTAATGTGTTTAGAGATTCATATCACATCTTAATTCAAACTGTGGGGGATAAAAAAATAAAACATCCAGTCCTAAATATTGTGGTGTGAAGCTTCTGCAAAGACAATTTAGCCTCTGAAGGCACATGAGAATAAATGACCAATCAAGGTGACTTTACTTTTCCCAGATATTGTGCACGAGATGCTGTGGAGTGCCATTTGTAGTAAATCACTGAAAGAGTCAGTGTCCCCGACAGTCTCCATCTTGAGATTGAACTGTTTATCTACTGAGGCAGAAGATGAGACTGAAGTCACACTTTTGCTTCGGCAGAATTCAGAGCTTTGGCATAAACAGACCTCCAGGGTCAGCTCAAGAGCTTTGCTTCGTAATCATGTTATATGACTGAGAATAGCGTCACCTCCAAAACAGACTAGGGTGACATGCAAAGGGTGCTTCCTTTTCCTTTTCATCAGCTTGGTCTTTATAAAATAACCTATTATTTGAAAAACATACAAGTCCATCTATACAAATGGAAGATATATATTTTTTTTAAATGCATATTTTATGAAGAAGTTGCATTTGGATTTCTAATAATGTCAGTAAGTATGTGAATTTCAGTGTCAAACAAGTGTCAATGAAGGTATTTAAACTATGAACACAAGCCAAAACAGTCTTTCCGGATGAACACAATTAAAATGATCATCCTTAGGATTGTCCTTGAGCGTAATTATTTGCAAAGTTGATTGGATAGTGTCATTTTTCCGGATACTAACTATCTTACAATCAATCAAGCTTCTGCACGACATTGGGGCATTTAATGAGATTAAGTCCTTGGGAAGAGGGAATGCTGATGAAACAATCTCCATCATATCACTATTAAACTGCTCTTTGATAGATAATAACTGCACAAATACAATGTGCTTTTTTTCCATTGGTACAGATGATGGATGAGCTTTATGTTGCAATGCTGTATGATAGAAAATGAGTGTCAAACAAAGCAAGTTTGTGATTAATTGCAGTATTTGTAGATGCACAACATTCGGAGAAAACGCTTGTCTGTGTGCAGGTTTCCCCACCGGATCAGCGTGAAATAAATGTAACTCTTTGTTCAATCTTGGAGAGACACCAACATGTGGTCGCCCTTGTTGAATGTGCATTACTATTAAAGAGAAATTTAAAAGACATTTGGATTAGTTTCCAGCAGTGGGGTGTCCAACCAAATGGTGAAATACAGCCTTTCATCACACCAAGTGCATTCCTCATTACTATCACATCACAGCATGCATTTTTTTCCATCTGTCTTTAAGATTGCATTACACTTACACTGCAACATATTACAATTTTCTTATTTTGAATATAGAACATCCTCCCAAGGCAACTTTATAACAGATGCTTGAATTGTATAATATTGCATGCATTTATGTATGCGTCTGCTGTGTAAGTATTCGACTGACTGCAATGATACCAGTTGGGGCAATATATTGTACTTATTCTTCATTAGGAAATACTTTGTTGTACAAGGCGGAATCACAGTTCAATCAAATTGGCATACTTGCCCACACTTACCTTTTCCAACCGAGAATCGCTTGTGAATTTTTATTAGAGTCCCACTTTAACTTTTCATTGGCTTTGTGATTTACAGTCCGTCACTTTACTCAGCCCGTCTGATGAGCTATGGCTTGATACATAAAGGGCAAATGTTGAGTGCCGGTGTGCACTCGGTGGCTGCAACTGAAGCAGTGTGCGCCACATTGTGCTGATGGAAAGTGCCATCAAAGACAAGGCCCTCTTGGGGGAGGCTGATATTGTCTGGCGATGGGATGGCGGTGTGCGGTTTCAATGTGGGACAGTAGGAGGCTAGATTTCTCCGCCATGTTTCACACTGGTATTGTCTGTGTAATCAGACACTCATGGGATTTGATTATGTATTATGAAAAGGGTTAGCTGGCAGAAACCGGTTGTTCCTAAATCTCTATGGCCTGATTTCATACCTACCACGTACCTCAATATTTAGAAAGCAGCAGTGTTTTTATAGATATAAAATATAAAAATGGCTAGGTATAGAGAACAGATTTACTGAATGTTGCTTGATGTATAATGGCTGTGTTGACATATAATTAGCGGCTTTTGAAAGCTACAATGTATCTCACATGTACTACAGATGAAGATTGCAATCAAGAGCATAGTACATTACAGTGTCTGCTGATAGAAGATATAGACAGGTATATAAAAATAATGCCAAATAGGCTGTGTTTTCCTGTGGTGAGGAGCTTTAATCCCGCAAAAACTGTATGAAATGGTGCGTATGCAGGTGGGATGGGATTTTTCAAAATAAATCAGAGCTATGTGTACAGGCTATGGAAGCAATGATCACATTTCAATCTCAGTATTTGAGAGAAAAGGCAAATTTTTTTTTCAATCTAAGTACATATTGGTGGATGGATGAATCAATAATTGGACATGGATATGTTCACATAACAATATCTAATATTGGAAATTGTTTAAATATAGCATGAGGAATAATCTTTAGCTTTGACATCTATGCTTGTAGCTGCATGTTCAGCCTTTAGAGGTGATACTGAAGACTTAAAGTGCTTTGGTGATTATTTTTGCAGATTTTCTCCACAGCCACACGTTCATCTGCTCTTCCATCCCACATGTTTATAAATTGAAACAAAAAAATAAGCAAGGAATTGTCTTCTGAGCTGAACTGCAGGATGTAACCATGTCAGTCAACAAGGCTGTCAAGCCGCTAACTCCCACCACTTTCTCAAACAACTTCCCTGTTTCCACATTTCAGCTCCCTGAAACATCAACTCTGGGCCCGCCCTCTCACCCGTCCATCAATTCAAGTTTGAGATAAAATGTTATCGGGTCAGTACAGTACTATCAGTTTCTCTCTGATCCTTTCTCACAAACGCTGATTATTACCCTCCGTTTTGGATTTTCAAAGTGAACTCACTATTATTCTCTGTACTCAATCGAAATGAATTTGTTACAGTCGCAGCTATATGAAAAACCCATCTGCTACGGGCTCCAGTGACAATGATTAAGAGTTCATTTTATCTGCATCCTTCATGGGTAGCCACTGCAGAGCCTGTGATTTACACCTTTCTGATTTGGCACAAGTTTTACACCAGATGCAAACCGAGCAGCGAGGACCCTCAGCAGTGACCATCGTCAGTAGGACTCAAACTTGTGAGCTTCACAATACCAATTCACTTCACTAATCTGCAGGCCACCACTGATCAAGTCTCTATGATTGTGATCAGATAACTATCATCTATCTTCTATACTGCTTTATTCAAGTCAGGGCCACAGGGTGCTTGGTGGTTCTCAGCTTCTTTCATAACAGCACTTCATCATGCTGACTTCTGAGCTCCATCTGTGGTCTGCCTGGATTACTTTAACCTTTCCTTATACGCTGCCATCTAAATATACGGGCAACCTTTTCTATGCGCGCTCAAACTGCTGGCCAGATCGCCACTCTATTTGTGATGTTTTACTGACTGGAGATTCAAATGTGATTCAACTGGTTTTGCGATTCTTAATCAGAAAGAGTTGATGCTTGTGGGTTCATTGCTACATTGTTTTTTGGTTTTTCTTATTATTATTAATGCACACATAGTTTTGAATAATCAACAATTAAAGATGTAAAATTCTTGATTTAGTTTTGTATTCCAGAGATTAAGTGGCTGATTTTTCTGTGATATACTGGATAAAAAGGTTTAACCCTGTGCAGAGGATTTAAGAATTGGTGTGTCCGAACACCTCACCTTGAGGTAGTGGTCGGTGAAGAGACTGAGGTTCCCTTGTGGCACATTTCTCCTTGCAGCTGCAAGGTTGAATGGGAATGGTTTTAGATCTGCTGCTGCGTTCCCTTCCCTTTTTTTCTTTCTTCATTTTTCTTTGAGTTTCTTCCTTCGCCTGTAAAGCTTTACCCTTCTGTCAGCGAGTCTTATAGTGGCTATATCTCTTGTAGTATCAGTTGCTCATTTGTGGCGCCAAGCTAAATGATAGTACCTCGAGGTTCATGTTTAATGGAGGACCCCATTACACATGAAAAATGGGTCTTGTTCTGTAATGGCTGACTTAAGCCACAGCGTCTAGCATCCGCATGTTATGAAGAGAAAAGACACGGTTGAGGTGATGATTTCCCCGCGAGAGCTGTTGTATGATACGTTCTGTTAATATTTTCGAGGAATATGAAAATTCATCTACTTAATGTTGTTTCTATTGGAAAAACAGGCCTGATGAGACATGTGAAGTTCCACTTTGCAGGTGGGCTTGTATAGATTGTTCATGGTGCTAACTTGAAGGGATGATATCGGCATGTTTATTGATACTTTAAGGAGGTTATGCTGATTAAGTGATCTGCTCGGGTGAGTTAAGGTGTTAATTCTCTCTGGATTACGAAGACTAAATAGGACATGGCACACAAGGGTGTATTGATTCCTGTGTTCTGTGTGGACTGTCGTCAAGTTTGTGGTTAAAAAACATTTGTAAAACAATTTGAGACTCACATCCACAGCTCACGACTGAACTTACAAAAAAAATACAAATATTTTGAGACATACAAAGCAAACTTTGTGTGTTTATGTACGAGTCAGTTCTGAGCTGCTAAGCTCAATGGCAACCAAGGTTATTTTAGTTCACTAAAACTTAAAAAATATTTTTGTAAACTGAAGTAAAGGAGCTTTCAAAGTGTTTTTCAGTCTTATGTTTACAAATATAGCATCCATCTGAGCTAGAGCTGTATCTTTAACAGCTGTCAAGATCTGTATTCTACAAGATAAATGAGTAATTTAAATGTTTAATTCACAGCGTTTTAATGTATCTAAATACTGAAGACACTTTTAAAATGTTTTTATTATCTTTTCTTTGAGAGTAAAAAGTGTCGGTGATGTGGAGCCTGGATAGCGACACCTGTTTCAAACTCTCGAAACTCCAACAAAAGGCTGTCACTGTCATTTGTCAGGACTCAGGAAGGCACAAGATACAAACAGCGCGCAAAGTCACACAGTCAGATGAAGAAGGAACGCTTGAGGCGTCACTGAGGGATCACATTTCCCGTCAGGCTCCTTCCCTGCACCACACTGAGTTCTGAGCTCTGGGCCCTCAAGTGACAGGCGGACAAATTGGTCTTGAAGAAGCCCAGAGGCAATCAGAGCACGCCACTCGCCCACAATTACTCGCCCTCTAACAAAACGATCAATGTGCTCAGTGAATTTGACCGGCACAAACTGGGACATGCCAACATAGACAACAAACAAGAGACCTGAGGTTTGTTTTCAAAAAGCAAGTGGGGCCTTCTCATTGAAATACCCACAGGGTTTAATTATTTGCTCTTGACAATTAAAACACGACATAAAGAGTTTTGGATTCCAAGAGGGGAAACAACACATTCCCTTGCTCGCATTATGTAGTCACCTCACGTGCTGGGGCTCTGATTGCCTACCACTGTTTTATAACCTATGCTAATACTGATTGGCCCCGCTTTGCAAGTCTGATCAGTCAACCACAGTGTTTTAACAGCCTATGAAAATAAATGATGAAAAGAGCAACGTTTGTTGTTCTTGGGTTATTCCCAACATGAAGCCAGCACTGTCAGGATGTTCCTCACCTCGCCGGTGGTCACTGCGGAGGACTCTTGAGTTTCCTTTCCTGTGTGATTGGTAGTGGGTTCATGTCACAGCACACAGCGCTGCCGCAGCTTCTGCTTTGACAGAACAGTACAAAAATACGAGCGCATATGTGGGCTGTCACGGTGCATCTGCAAACCATCATCAGCATGAGGAAATGATGGGGTTTTTTTGCACGGGGATGGAATCTCTTGTATTTGCTTGAAGAATGTTCAGAGAAAAATAAATTAACTCAAAAGGGATGATATCAGGCAGTTGATCAGGTCGCGAATCCTTAAACAGCCCGAGTTTGATGAATCATATCTTCCACTCCACATGATGTGTTATTTGGTTGGATGTGTGTAAAACATCATTGAAGGTGCCGCTGCTCATTTCTTATTCATGACCTCCACATGAATCCATTCGTCTAACTCTGTCCAGCACATCAACTTATGAATATAAATGACTGGGGTTCTGTACTATAAACTCCATTATGTTTGCGTTATATTTTATTTTGTCCATCTTTTTCTTTTATACACTACCCAACAACACGACAACTTGGCTGCTACTTTTGGCACCTTCTGCCCACGCATACGGTGCAACTTCGGCTCCAAATGACCGACGACTTGTATTCTCACCGGGATTTCATTGGGGTTGAATTGAATTCACCACTTCGAGAAAATGGTAGAATGTGAATAATTGATGCGCAAGTCATGTCTAGGGGCAGGAATAAAAGACTGTGCTCCTGACAGAGCTTAAAGGTTTACAGTCCTGCAGGCAAGAAAGGAGCTTGTGCCATGAAGGATCTTTTCTGAGAGGGGAATTTGCTGTAAATCTATGCTTATTGCAACAGGAAAAAAAAGCTGACTCGTTTAAAACTCAACAGTTAAATCAGACTTTCCACTAGAAAAACCCAAATGTGTGGCATTGACTTTGGGTGTACTTTTAGTGTAAATGAGAAAAAATCCGATGAGCCCTATATCTTTTGGTTGTTAAGATTCAAATGAGCTCTTGAAAGAAACCTGGGCCTTACAGGATAGTTTTTTTCAGAAAAATTATTAGTTTTATGAAACTTACCCATAAATGTTGTTGTATTGTAGTTATTTAATATGCTTTGAGCATCTTCCACCTTGAATAGCATCACTGCCACAGACAAACGTGTAACTAAAACTGCTTGCTGTTATATATACATTATCGATTCTAGTATGATTTAGCACATTCACATATGTTGAGTAAATAGTTGTAATCCCAAATTATGTGTGGGAATCATCAAAAAACATTGCAATCCATGCAAATAAACTTGGCTGCTATAATAATCCAGCTGTAGGCTTTCTTTTCACTGACTTTCTCCTCTGACGTGTTCTCATGAATTTGGTCAATTCCTGTCACTGAGCTATGAAGATGGGAAATTACATTTATCGATTGTCTATTGACCCCAAACCCAGATCCAGAGCAGGGGTGTGATGCTGAAGCTCGACCATGAAATGAGATTTTATGATGCTTGCTTAACCTGCAATGTTTCATTCCGTTTTAACCCTTTTTGCTGCATTATTGACTTGAATGCGTTAATGTGTGATCGTCTTCCTGCGATCAACCTGTGTTGGGTCTAATTCAGCCATTGTTCCTCGGGGTCAGCTCCAGACAGTTTTTTTAATCAAAGTATGTGATGGAGGATAGAGGGAAGCACTCTTTTAGCAAGGGAAGTCAACTCTTGAGCTTGAATGTGGTTGGTAATAGGAGTGGCTCTCTGGTGTTGTCTGGATGTGGGGATGTCTGCAATGCAGCGGTAATGCAGTCGGTTCACTTATCTCTTTGGACATCTTCCATAACAGGGAGTCCTCCTGTTGAAGACCTGTCTGCTTACGACTGCAATATGCCAGAAAACCATTTTCCCTTGCGAAAATTTGAACTGCCGTTAAAGTGACGTCAAACTTTGCTCCAGGGAGAATGTCTTCATACTGACTGCAATTCATTTTCCATCATGACACCCTGTACCACACAGGGGAGTGGGCAGACGGTGATGAAATGTGGGGTGACACTGTCGTAATTGTAAGCCTGAAAATATCTGTAAAAACATAAATTCTCTTGCAGTTGTGGCAATAAAAAATGAACACAAGAAAGTTACACTAGCTTATAGACTTGAGTAGATGTAACTGCTTCACTTCTGTGAGTAAGCTCATGAGAGTCACTTTGTGCTCTGGAGCAGAAATTTGGAGTTGATTGATGAGTCATACATCACAGGAAGACATGAGCTGCTTTCAGTAGTTTGTAAGTCAGTCGTTAACCAAGCAACTTAAAAAAAAGTTATTACTTGCAACTGCCTGACTCATTAGACTTTTTTGGTGCTAAAATCCACAAGAGTGAGTATCTCTATATTTCCCTGAATAGCATTTCCTCAATTGTTCTGCTGGATGAGATATAAGAGTAAGTTTTTTCCACTCTGTCCTAAAATGACATTTTTCACCTATAGTCTTGTTTGTGCCGGCCTAAAATCTGACATCTGAGTAGCACAAATGATGCAGAAATATGTTTTTCACCTTTTTGCTCCTGTCCTATCGCCTCAGATGGGATTTGGTAGGTGAACTTATAACGATAACTCCAAGACAGTTTATGAGAAATCAAAGAAAAAAAAAAATCATATGTATTAGGAATAAAACTGCGCTCATAAATAGATTCACTATATATTTACTGTCAAGCACATTAATGCTGAAGTACTGATGCTATAAAAAGAATGTGTTTAACAGGTTGCTCAAATCGTTTGGATTCTGTTTTGCTAAGTCACTTTCTAACTAGTTTAATTTGTTTCAATTAGATTCAACATCAGTATCCTGAGGTCCGGTCCACATTTATGCTCCACTCAGACGTTGCCCTCTATTTTCCTACCCAGGATACCTTGTCACTATTCCTTGGAGAGCAAAGAAAATGCTTGGGCGGCAGTCAAGTCTCACAAACTGATGGGCGGCTTTCACCGTGTGGATGACACAGTGTCATGATTCAGATCTGTATTAAAAAGGCCTTTTTTTTTTCTTTCCATAAAGCTTTAATGCATTTGAACCATAACTCCAAGGTGGAAAACTTAACCTGGGTTGGCGAGTTGCGGATGTCAGTGTGTGTACATTTCTGTTGTTTCACTCTATCATCCAACTTCACTGTTGCAAGTTTCTTCTTATTTGGGATACTTTTAGAATATCTCTTGCTACAGTATGAGGAAGCCACACATTGCACTAAAGTTTGCAGACCCACAGAGTGGACTTTTATAATTGACTCCTCCAAACAACGTAGTCAGAATTAGCTGCATGATTGCAAAAAAAGAAAGGAAAGAGCTGGTTTTCAATTCTGTCTCACTGCTGACGCCAGTAAAAAGCATAGGACTGAGCAGGTGCTGTCATGGCTCACCATGTTCTTCTGCCTGAGTCGGGAAGTGAATCCTTCCCTCAGGTGAGAGTCTACATGCTGCAGTGCGTTCGCCTGCTGTATTTGTCACCTCCAGTTGGTGGGTGGTAGGAGAGGTAGAACAGTGAGTCTAAAAGGGATGAGACTGTAGGTAGCCTGTGTGTATGTGTGCCTTTGTGTTTGTGGCATTAATGACCACCACATGATTCAGAGACTGAGGCAGTGACAAGTATCAGTGAAGAGGAGTCTGGTGTTGGGAGAACAGAACGTCACTCCTAGAATGCAGAAGATAACTTTTTGGACCTCCTGCTTCTTGGTAGAGATGTGTAAAAATGGAAGAAGAAAAAAAGGATGCTAACATACTCTGAATAAAAGGAAAATTGCATATTGAAAGCGATGCAAAGCAACTTGATTGCTTGTAGTCTTTTTGTCCTGTAGTTGTGCCTCTTTGTTGTCATTCTTCATCTTTTTTCGGTATCTCCATGTAGTCATTCTGTCTCTCTAAGACATCCTGCAGGTGAAGCCGAGATCTGTTATTGTATTTCAATAAGACATGACTGGCACCTCAGGATGTCTGCCGCTCTGCTTTAATATGAGGGAGATAAATAAAAACAAGAACAGGGAAGGATTTAGTTGGCAGGTATCCAGTAATAAAAGAAGATCTTTGCTATTTTTACCCCAGGTTTTGACAGTCTTAGAGTCCGTGTGACTCTTGGGCCTCTGTCCTCCATAGATCTGCTAAATGCCTCCTCTATGGTTGACTCGCACAAGTTGGCTACCCTTGTCGTTTTCATAATTGGCCCCGCAACATGCTCCCTCACACTTGCATATGGATTATCAATGAGCCATGACTGGATCACTTAAAGATGGGCCGTTTTCATAACATCACATTAAGAACCACAGCTGCCAGCAGCAACATGGCACCAACGCTGGCCGCCTACCTCGGTCATATGATTTAATTTACAACTATCCCAGAGAAAAGACCTCTTTGTTTTGTTTACCTTATACTAAAGTGATATGTCTGAAGAAAGCTACACACACTGAGGTCAGTGTTTACCATGTGATACATAATTCATACAGACATTTCTGCCAGTCAAGTTAACTTCATGTAATTTTTATGAGAAGGAACTCAACCTAGTTGTGTTATGTACACCAGCAGACGCTTTGGCTTGGGGAATAGCTCTGAAAGGGTCAAAGGTCAGTTGTCAGTGTATTGTGAAGGTGAATATAAAGGTGAGAGTCGTCTTGAGGAATGATGAGCTCAGAACAAGTTGACAAAAACCACAGCAGAGGATTATTTATTAATGTGCACATCTTTGCAGCTAGTGACTCGAGTCCATTGAATATAACAAATGCTAAATCAAGCAGAAGTGACTGAGGACAGACTATCTATTAATATCTTAAATTATTTAAATTTTAATGCAATTTCTGTATAAATGGCTAATAAAGACCCTTTGGTAAACATATCATATTGTACTAGTCAAAATATAAGACAAAAGAATAACACATCCGTATAGTTGCACATTGGTGGATGGATGCATTATTAAAAATCACACTTACAGCACGATATAGGTTTAGAAAAGATAGAAAATCATTGTTTCCCAGTCCATCAATCCATCTTCTACACTACTCTAAAGGGGATTATAGGAGTGGGGAGATGGGGGGAGGGGGGGGTGCTACATCCATTCCCAGCTGACTGTGAGCCAAGAAAGGTTGACTGTCAATCACTCACTCACTTACTCACCTTTATACCTGCATTCAATTTATAGCGGTTAGCCATTAGTCTCAAAAACATGTGATTCTAGCTGTGAGACAGGCGATAACCACTAAACAAGCAAGCAGCCCCAATGTCTTACAGAATCAAATTCTTAATTGACTTCCAGCTCTCTAGAAACGGAACTGGGTAAAATATTAAAGACTCCCGATTGAGTCTAATATACATGGTACATTTGTAAACTTCAAATCTCTATTAGAAAATGTAGTGTTCAGCTGCACAGTTATTCTCATGCCTGTGGTGTGTCGGCGAAAAGCTCGATGTAAGATTAAAGTGCTTTTCAGTTGCATAAAATTTATTTTTTGTCTCTTTTCAGTGAAAAAGTGAGTCGTTTCTACCTGTTATGGAAGAAAATTGTTACAACTGGGCATAACACTTGTGGGGGTTTTTTTCTTTGCAATTCATCAAAATGACCAGTGGGCTGTTTTAACATCTAATAGATACATACAAAAGCCAACCTGAAGCATTGCTTTGTCACTGCTCAGGGAGTTACCATGTATTTGGTACAGAAGCAGTTCCCTTTGTCTGAGCGTGTTAAAAGACACCAACAGCATTAATCACAGCTTTGTTTCCCACTGTCATTGTGAAGTGTGTGCTCCTGAATTTGTCTGACAGGATATGTTCTGTTCTGTACCCTCCACTCCAACACAATCAGACTGGCAGTGTCCAGCTTTTTGTCTCTGTTTTTTGCAGAGTCGGCGCATCATAAAGATACAGGAAGCTAATAACATTTTAGAGGTGCAGTCTTACTCCATGCATAAAAGACTGGAGTCTCCGGCCCTGAACATTTCATGTGCGGTCGGCGAGACTTCAGACAACCCCGTGGATTGTACATATTGATCAGCTTGTAGTTTCAGATCAAAGATGCGAGAAGGTGCCGACTCAACTGTCAGGATTAAAGTGTTTTATTGCGAGCAAACTTTAGTGATTTAGAGAGGCATGAAACAAAGGCACTCTCTATTATCCCCTTTCAATCTGCAAGGATTAATGACCAGAAGCTGCTGGCTTGAGTTCAGCTTTTAAATTAGGCGGTGAACACATCTTTTCAAAGAACGCTCCTCTAATCTCATTTCGCTACACTGTTATTCACAATCACTCGCCTGTCTCGCTACAGTCTATCGGATGAGACTGATAATAGGAAAGTAAATCGACTGTTTCCACCAAACATCATCATTTCCCAGCCTGAGAAAGTCAACCGAACGCTGGCATAACGTGAGGAAACATCATGCTGCAACTTCCCGGTACAGATATGTAATATAGCCTTGGTGTGAGTGGGGGAAACATAAGAGTGGAGGTGATACTTGAGTATTACTGAGGCTGCCTTGCACGAATAGCGTTTGGTTACGGCTTTGGAGAGGATGAGCATGTTTAGCCATTTACCCAGGGAAAAGGGTTTCCCCCTCCGCTCTCCGGTTTATTAATAGAGAGCTGATGCACGTCAGGCAGCGATTCCGCAGTGTTCGTATCATTGACACGGTTAGTGTTTCACCTGTCACTGGTGGTGACGAGCTGTCATCAGAGCCCGCCTAATAGATTTTAGATGAGACTGTGGCCTGAGGCACTTGACGATTGTGTCATTGATGGTACTTCTTGTGACCCTGGAACTGCCGAAGGCTGTTCAAGGTTGTCCATCAAAGGATAGGCAATCGCATTCCCCAGCTATGAATATTGCCTTGATATGGTTTAGAAAAAGGGCACATAAGGATAAACATCCTCATTTGACATGTTGGAAGCGCCGCTGCTGTCCAGACACTGACTTAATTAACTGATAATGCTCTTGTTATTGAGGTGGAATTCATAAAAAGACTAATTTCAGTAGAGTCTCCTAAAACCTGAAATGACTCCTAAAACCTTGTTTAATTTTGTGAGTAATGTTGAGTCTGTGTAAATATTTCCATAATGCTCCTATTACTGAACCAGTTTACTTATTTGATGATTCCTTTCAACTACCTTATTCATTATGTCATAATACTCACTTCACGCAAAAGTTCCAAAGTATCCCTTTCTTGCTTGATTTAGTTTACTTAATTTCAGGTAAGTTGTGGAACTCCAGGAAAAAAAACGAATTGCTCACAAAGTGTGTTTTCATCTGCAAGCAAACTCCTACGTGTAAGTCAACGATCAGGTGTAAATTATTTGAAGTGCACCTTAAATTCATTGCGTCAGGCTGGGAAGTGAGCACATCTGCCACCAACAACAAGCCAAAGGTAATAAATCAGTTCTATGTTTGCATAACGTCATAATACCAGCTTGCACTAGCAGATCAGTCAAATCAGACATGTGTTCATTGTTTGTCTTCTTAAACACATTTAAAGTCTGTTTGCAGATTCTGTGTGCGCGCGCAGTGAAAGCTTTGTACATTCTGGTTAAATCCCTGTCTTCACAAGTGAACAAGATCTGTGACTGAGACGGAGAGCTGATTAAACAGTGCATATTTATTACTGGAGCTCAGCACCAAATCTCCCACAGTTGACTGAACTGCTCTTTTGCCATCTCAAGTGAAACCCAATTTGATGGCGTGTTAAACGATCATGTGCCGTATATGATATTGGTAAAATGAGCTAGCGTGAGGCAGGATGTTTACTGCTGTGAGGTTTTAGGGCTGCACCGATTCAGAGGAGCATTAAATTATGCTTTTGTAGTACCTGGATTGGTTGTTTAGTGATATCCGTGTCCCCCAATAACAGCGGCAATGATGTGCCGGGGGGTGCAGTTTTATTGGGTTCATCCTCACATCTTGAGTCGAGTGTGAGGTGTTATTATTCAGAGTGAGCGCGCTGCTCGTTATGCTGCTGTAATGCTGCAATACCCAGTGTGTGAACAGGTGATGGAGGGCTTGGTCAGGGAGAGCAAAAAGCAGACATTTGCTGTCCTTGTGGCCATCTGTGCCGATCGTCACCCATCGCCAGTGAGAAATTATGACCCGATACATTTTATATTCACTCAGCCCAATTCACAAACCCTCCTCTCTGCAGCTCTGCTGTGGATTTTAGGTGTTGTTTTGGATACCTCTCCATGTTGTCATACATGGCTCAGTGAGCACTGATCTTTAACAGTGGGCTCGGTGTCACACAGGCAGCAGGTTGATGTCAGGCTGTAATAAAAGAATGTGACACAAGCTGGGCCTACAGGGTGTGCGGTGGCAGCGGGTGGGGGCCCGAGTTAATGACAGATCGACTCGAGCGGGTGCCACTGAGCCTCGCGCCCAACTGTAACTGCCTGGCTGGCATCCATGTCAGACAGGTCCGTACAGCCAGCGGTGCGGGCTGGGAGTTGGTTGGATGTTGACTGTGTTGTGTCGTCTCACACTGCCACAGGAATTTAAGTCTTTAGTTTTCAGTCGCTCCTCTGCAGCAGGACAGCCTGATTGAAATTAAGACTTGGGCCTGGTGCTGTGGTTTTGTCAAAACTTCAGGAATGTTCGGTGCTTTGATGCGTCTTTAAAGGTATTGCTGAGTCATAGGCCACTTCACCTGTAGTGAACGTGCAGAAGAAGAAAGGAGGGAAAAGTTCACGTATACATTCCCACCAGAGACACACAAACAACTGTACCACCTTTTTTGGATGAGAGGTATTATGTTACTGCCAAACAAATGGAGGATTCACTGGGCTCCACGAAGCATTAAAGTGGCTGAGTTACTCCTCCTGACCCTGTTGTGGAAATTCTGCTTTTGATTTCATGCCACCATTTGAAAGGAAGTAACCTTTTCCCTGGAACATGTTTGTCTGTGATTGATGGCGGTCGGATGCAGCTCACACCAAGAGGCCCGGTGCCCACTGACACCGACCATCTGGGCAGGTAGTGCAGCCCGGTGTCGCTGCAGCCACATACTATGCATAGACCAGCCTCAGGACGATCGTAAAGTCGCTCTGCAGATGGAGATGCAGCTCACAGCCGCACACTTTAATCACTGTGCGGGGGAAATAATGCGCTGAGTGCGCACATTCTGACATGTTTAGTGTTGCGTGGCTGTTTAGTGTTATCGGTTTTCACCCAAGAGATGCCTCATATTTATCATTAGCTGTACATTAAACATCGCATGAGCAAATTCTTGCACCATATAATCTGCTCCCGCTGTGCTCGGAGCATAAGCCGCCCGACAACCTCTGCACCTCCTGTGTTTTTCGGCGCAAACTCAGCTGATCATTAATTACACACAGCGGGCAAATCCTTTCCAAAACAAATATATTGGCTTTTACCTGTGCATCCTGCTGTTTGAACACACCTGTCATGGATAAAATTGAGTCTTTTTTGAGGGTTTACAGTCATTAGTGGCAATCTACAAAAAGTGTGTAACGCACAATAGAAGCCCTTTATTTCTGTTTAATTAATACACTTTAGCAGAAAAATATATTCCTTGCATTGCCAGTTGTGATTTTCTCTCTCTCTCTCTCTCTCTCTCTGCATTAGGGCTGAAGCATTAACTATTAGTAATTATCACATTTTTATCTTTTGCCGATTACTTGCAAATTGCTAACGTTTATTGTGCACAATTGATCCCGTCTTCCTGACAGTTCCATCCATCGTTGATGCTGCTTTGTCCAACTCAAGGTTGCAGGGAGGCTGGAGCCAATCACAGCTGACTGTGGGCGAAGGCAGCGTACACCCTGGACACGTCACCAGTGTATCACAGGCAGAAAATCACACATTCACGCTGGCAGGCAACATGGAGTCGCCAGTTTGTATCACATTCATGTTTTTGGAATCGTGGAAGGAAGGAAACTGTATTGAGAGAAAAATTGAAGTTTGCACAGGCGGAACATACAAACTCTAACAGGAGGCTGAAACTGGGGATATTCTCACTCTGAGGCGAGAGTGGTAACCTCTGCAGCAACTGTTAGGTATCAAACAGACTGGATCCTCAATGCCTGGTGTGACGTGTCCATGTCTTATTATGTCTTTTCTCACTCAAAGTTGACATACAGTGGACAGATCTATAGTGTTGTTTTAAAATGAGCTCTGACGCCTCGCAGATGACTTGACACAGACCAGGTATTGCGTCATGGAAAAGGAAAAAAAGGATGTCTGCTCTCTGTTATTTACATTGTCCTTTTTTTGTCAAGAGCCCCTTAATCTTTGGCTGGAAATCGATGTTGCATGCAGTATGATTTACTCAAAGATGAGTGCTTTTTATGCAAACACCATTTAGATAGGAGACATGGACTTGCAGCATGTGGCTTTTCAGCAAGATAACAATGAGATTGTTGTAAAGTAAACAACAAGAGAGATAAAAACCTCTTTAAGGGTTGGTTTGTGTGATGACATTGCATTTCAAGAGTGATATCGCCCTCTTGTGTCGGCTCCATGGCAGTACATGGTTCTGTGTCTTCTTGTTTTCTTAAACAATTGATTTCCAACTGAGATTTGGAGAAATCATTTGAACGAACAAAACCATAATTGAAGACATGTCAGCACTTTCTTCAGAGAAAACCTCAAGGGCTCTACATTGTTCTGATCTAACAGACACCTATACTAGAGTCTGTGACTGGATCTTCGCTCTGTTGCACGTTCGTGTCAACTTGCACTGATGGAGTTGATAAATGCAGCAAATGTGCTTCAAACCACTCAGCCGTGAAACTTTTTGAATGCTTCTCGTTAATCTCCTAATCTGTTTGTCCTGTTGAGTGACATTCAGGTAGAGAAGTCAGCAGTGTGAAGAGAAATGTGTGAAAATGTTACACTTATGCTGCTCTGCTGCCATCTAGTGAATATTATAATTATTGTTAGTGAGAGATTTAAAAAAACAAAACAAAACAGTGATCTCAGTGGAAACTGGGCCAATGTAGGAACAGATTAATGTTCAAAAGTTTACATGAACATGTACAACCCCCAACAAGAAAAAACTAAATCATAAAACATTCTGTATTTTTTTAATTTGTCTAATAATTTCTACAACTTGTTGGATAAACTTCTTTTTCCTGAATTTGTTTATTCCACACACTTCTAGATCAACCAGGCAAGAAGTATTTTTGTTGTTGTTTAATGCAACACTTCCTAATGTTGTTAGCATTATAACATCTCTACAACAATCATGCTTGGAACAGGGAAACAGCTCAAACCCCCCTCAATCTTTTCTCTGAAACTCTTTTCCCATGCATTACAAATTATTATTTGTTCAGACAATGCTCATGCAGCAATGATTCAGTCTTGTTCTTTTGAAATATTAAATGAATTAAAACATGTTAAATTTATTAACAAACAAACAAACCTAATAAGCATACAATTAGAGGTGCAATGCAACAATTGAGGATGAATTTAAATGTTATAACACTGCTGCTTTGAACAGTGAGGCTCTGGTAAGCAAATTAAATAACAATCCCAATTTTTTTAATTTGAATATATTGAATTTTTAATCTGCTTATAGCCAATTGAGTAAACTAGTGGTACTTTGGATTTTGTGCAGTGGAAGTAAAAAAAAGAAGTCAAAACAATATCCGAACATGAGCTTTAGCCTCGTTTAAATATTATTGATACAATATTGAATAATACTGTCCAGATCCATTCATCCATCTTCTGTACTGTATTTGTTTGTTTCAGAGTCATAGTGTGCATAAACTGACCCCAGCTTTCTGTGGCAGTATCTACTTATAGTGTACGGTGCACATATGTTTGATCACAATTGTTCCCTATTTTCTCTGTGAAGAATCCCTGCACTAACTGGGAATGTGAAATGCTCTACGTAAATACTACAATAAGAAGATCTATTTTAATTAGAACAACAATTTTATTGTGTTTTAATTTTACCTTTGAAAAATATCTTCTGTAATACAAAAATAAAATGCACACGTTACCAAATGTGGTCATTTGCTTTAATTGACCTTCAGTCAATAACATTTTAGAGAAGAAAACAAAGCCTAAAAAGTCATAAAAAATATTTTTTTCAGTAGATTTATAGATGGATAGATATTTTATTGTCGTTCATAGTACACATGACAGGTGCACACATTAATCCAATTCTGTTTCAAATGACTTGAATAGCTTCAGGCGTAAGCACTTTATTACTTTATTTTTTTAATTTCAGATAAAATTGTCTGAACACAACATAAGTTAAAAAAAATAACAAATTATATATATATATATATATATATATATATATATATATATATATATATAAAACCATTGTAAACATTATTAGAATAATAAAGTTGGATGGTGCCATGGTGCATACAGATGTAATAGTGGTCATTATTCCCTTTTTTCATACTGAACAATGGTTAAATAAATGATGGATTTTTTTTTACCACTCATGAAAATTCATACAAATCACACCACTACTACAATTTGCACAGCTTGAAACACACTGGTTTGAGAAGTGTGAAATAGTGTGAAAATATGGAAATCAACAATTGATCAGATAACTAATCACACATTACAGGCCTAAAGTATTTAAAGTGCATGTCTTGTCTGTAAGGAAATGTTGATAAAAAGCTTTGTGCAAGCTGCTGATGGTTTAAAAGGTTTTGCACCAAATATGAAGTGAACGTTTAAAAGGTGTAATCGATATTAATGTCTTACACAAGCCTCCTGCTTTCATCTTTGTCCAGAGTCTCTCCTGTGTCGTGCAGCTTGTCTGATTCACTGCTCCCATCATGCTGCCATTCACCAGCATCCTGCGGCTGTGGCTCAAGCACATTTCCATTTGCACATTGTTTGTTCAAAAAAAAAAGAAAACAGTGGGGGCAACTACCCACTTGTGGCTCTCCAGTCTGTGTCTGAGTCACGTACGCCCACAGAATGAGAACAAATCTTTTAATGAAGAGCTGTCGATGGCATCAGATTGATCAACAAGACGAACAGGAGGAGGAAAGGCTGTGCAGGGTGGAGGGAGAAACAGCATGGAGTCCACCACTTAGTGTAATGTACGGCCAGTTATGCAGGTGATCTGTGGGCTGCAAAGCACCTGCATGCACTTATCCTGTACCAGTATTAAAATAAGAAGATTGTACGTGAAGGATTGGACCTTTAAAGAGATTCAGCAGAATTAGCATTCTTTCAATTATAACGCACTCATGCCGGAATCATAATTTCTCCCTCAAAAATCATGCAGCTAATCAGATTGTTTTTAGGTTGCTTTTCTCAAGTGGTGTGGAATAAGCCCTAGTATGTGTGGAGATAATTTACCCAAGAGACATTTGATTATTCAGTCCAATTCTCTGGAGTGTCTAATGAAATGAAAAGCCATTACTGCTCCAGCATAATTACGCTACCCTGCAAGAAGCCATGCTCAGCTGATTTGGACCTGATCTTCAAACTGAGACTGCAGCTTCAAGGGTCCACAGTAAGGAGAAATACTTCTGACATGTTCTCAGAGAGCCATTTAACTTTGCACGAACATGTTTGAGTTGACATACATGGACTGTATGTGCACATGTACAGATGTCAACGTAACTCATAAATCCTCTGTTATTCTGATGATTTATACACCCACAGTTTGATTTTCATTGTCTGATAAACATGGGAGTGGTGTGGCTACAAGTGAGTTCTAGTGATGTTAACAGAATAGAATAGAATAGAAATATTTTACTAATCCAGATGGAATTTCATGAACCCATGATTCAAGATGGCAAGAAACGCCAGTTCTCACGCGCCGTCTCTCTTTAGGGTATTTGTAGATGAATGGAAGAAACCGTGGGTGACACTAGAAAAGTGTTGTCTTAGAATTGAAAGTTTGCAGGATTGAATCCCACAGTGGACCACTGTCTCTGAGCAGAACCCTTGAACTGTATTGAGAGAAAAAGTCAAGTGGAACGATGGGGAATCGAATTGATTTGATTTTGTTGAAAAGTGCTAATAGGAACAGATAACACAAGATTAATCTTCTCTCTGTTCCCCTTTGTTCATGTATGAATGACAATATATATATATATATATATATATATATATATCTATCTATATATATATATATATATATATATATATATATATATATATATATATATTGTGAAATGGCATGAAATAACATGAACAAATAAATAAATAAAAAAATAAAATAAAAAAAACTCCATACCTGATGGGCTTCCCACCGCATCCTCGGAATAGGATGGGTAAATGCAGAAAAGGGAATTTCTCCATGGGGGTTTATAAAATATCATGAGGTATATAGTTAGTATTAGTATTAGTTTGGCTTGGTTTGACCTGCTGTGTCAGTGACTTCCCAATCCCGCCTTTAAAAAAAGACAAAAAACTGAAGTTTACTTTTAGTTGATTTATATGTATTGAGCAGGTCGGATCTTTGCATCAATAATATCCTAATACAATTTACATATTAATCAAAGGTTACGTTTGTGCCTCAAATATTTTTGAATAGTTTGTAACGTTCCCCATATTCCATTAGCTACATCAATATTAATGTGTTAATGTGGATTAATCCATCATCATAATTCATCTGTTTAAATTTTTTTTATGTCAGATTGAAGGTCCACAGGATCCATCAATCTCCCACATCCCATTCATTGTCTACGTATGTGAAACACATTGCGGTAGATGCTGCGTGTCCTGCAGTGCGTGTCCTGCAGTGCGTTTCGAGCTGCGTAGTGTTGCCTCGGAGCTGCCTGGAGGTCATTTGCATAAAGTACAATCCTGCCAAGTTGATGCAAATGAGGCACTCGAGTAGAGGTCTGATGCATTGTGAAACTTTCATAAAACCTTTAAATTAGCTGGAACCAAATGGAGGACAGATTCAGCAACGGTACAGCTTATTTCTCATCCTAAATGTTTTCAGAAATACTTTTTACTGAATTGTTTGGTAATAAAAGAGAACTTTTATTACCAAACTCCAGGAGCAGACAGCCCCGAGTGATGAGTCACCTCTCGGACAATGTCAACAAGGTTGTCGCTGCCTAAAGGCTCACGTTAATGTGGATAAATACTTATTTTTAAAAAGAGAGAAGTTGGTTGTTGAGATGATCTGTTAAAAGTAAATGATAAACATGTTAAGTGCATGTATATTCCCTTATTTCTTGAGTGACATGCAATATGAAACACGATTAATACAGATTAAAAAATGAATAGCACATTATCGTGACTATTGAAATGAATCAGCTTGCTGTTGATTAATCAGATTAAATATTTGAATGGTTTAACAGCACTCGGTTCACAGATTTTCATTTGTCCAGGTAGGAGGCATCTTGATGGGTATATGTGGGATTTTCTGTAGACTGCATGGTGGGGCAGGGGTTGGCGAAATCTCCTCCCAGGTCTGGGGTCAAATACTGACCAGTGTCTGTGTGGAGTTTGCCTGTTCTCCCTGTGTGTGCGTGGGTTCCCTCCGGGTACTCCGGTTTCCCCCCACAGTCTGAAAACGTGCATGTGAGGTTCATTGGTCACCGTAAATTGCCCCTGGGTGTGAATGTGAGTGTGTTTGTGATCGTCTGTCTGTGTCCTGTGATGGACTGGCAACCTTATGAAATGTCCATCTTCGATATGGTCAGTGAGAGCAAAATATCTGATCCAGAAATCTTGATCAGAAAACCTTTAATTTAAAGTCTTTTTGCTGCATACATTATCACCATTGCGATAATATTCTTCTGAATAGAGATCATAGTGAAGTGAACATGCTATGGGTGCTGTGTTTACAAGGTTTATCCACCAGAACAAAGACTACCGCAATCCACAGGACTGCAGAACCTGTTTAAAATGATACTTTCCCCTGAAAGCCACTGAAACGTGTCTGGCTTCAGTGAAAGAAAGAAAGAAAAGTGTTCTAAATCATGCAAATAGCATAAAATCAATGGTCTATGCCTGCTGAGTTTAAGAGCTGTCTAAGTTGAGTCATTTGCCGAAGGTGTAGTTGTTAGCGGACGGTAAACTGTTGAACAGTGAAAGTGCCACAGTAAGAGCTGGTTTGGAGGTGGATTTTAGTGTTGTAATGCAGGTGTTATGCTCAAGTAATTGCACCCCTGGCTGGGGAGCCTCTGTTTCGAGAGCCCAATTAAAAAAGAAATAAGCCGCATAGTTGCAATTTAAAGGTCATTCACCTTCACTGTGACTACACTCACCTCTTAGTGCGAGTCTGTTTGGTCTCATGTGTTCACATGCATTACCGAATGTGCCCTGATAGTAAGGGCAGGTTTATCATTGCTGGAAAACTTTGTCATTTCAAGCCATGGGAGGCCTTGGAGCAGCAAAGAACAACCCCCCCAGACAGGAAGCAGGTTAATGGAGTGGGAACAAATTGGTACTTGATTGCAGTGGCTGGCTGTTCTGATCCTCAATTGGACCGCCGTCTCACAGTTTATGAGACAAATTGTGTGTGGGTGGCACGGAAAGCGGAAGCATTTGTCTGTTTTTTTTATTTTTTTTTGTTCTTCTGATGTGTCACATCAGGCTCAAGCATCTCTGCGGTTGGACCGAGAATAGAAAAGGTGTGGGCATCAACATGATCCCGATCTGCTGACCTTCTCTGTAATCCCCAGGATCTTCCCTAAAGTCAGCCTGAGTCCACCAAATAAACAGCCGCGGGGCCAGAGCATGAAGAGGCAATCAGTTGTGTTTCACAGGATGTATGAAGGCACAGGAACCAGCCCTCACTGGAACGTAGCACCCGAGGCAATTTTTTCTTACATGAATATGTTGGCGAGAAATAAGAGTGACTCCTGCAGAAAAAAAGTGCATTTTATTTTAATTATTTAAGTGTTTCTTTTCCTCAAGAGCATATGCGAAGCCCATCCACAGCTGATCCTTAACATAAAATAGCCTCATGCACAGTGATAAACATTTGATTTAAATTATGTACTGATTTCTCTGTATTCATTGCAGTGTTTGGGTCTAATGCAGGGATGTTGATGTTGTCATTAATCTGTTTATAAAATGGCTCGTCAGCATGAAGTAGGCAGAAGAGATGCTTGCCGGTGATTGCTCGTACATAATTTAGATATTTACACCAGCCTGAGTTCAGGGCTTTAGTGTCACGGACACAGCGTGGTTTTCTCCTCCCATTCTCAGAAAGGGGTGCAGTTAAAAAGCAGCTTGTAAGGAAAAATGGGTGTCTCTGGCATGTTCTCTCTCCCTCTCTCTCTGTGTGTCTCTCTCTCTCTGTCTCTCTCTCTCTCTCTCTCTTTCTCCCTCCCTCCCTCCTCCATGTGCGCGGAGATCTGTTGAAAAGCACGGCAGTACCTCTCTCCACAGCGTGTTACTGGCTTTGTCTCCGAGCGCTCAATTAATCTCGGTGCTCAACTGGTACAAAGTAGGTTTTGCAGCACAGGGATCGGCCGGCGAGCTCTCACTTCAGGGTGGGAAAAGAGGAGCGGGGAGTGGGGCTGCAGAGCAGAAATTCAAAACTCAGCAGAGACACGCATGTTTTACACCTACTCTATTGCTCGACGAACAGCCCACCTATTCATGGTGAATATAATGGAGAACTTTTGAATCAGAGACGTGATTGGTATATGTCAGGCTGATTTCCAGCATCTCTTTTGTAAATTTCTTTTTTCTTTTCCTTCAATTTTTTTGGTCTTCATTTTCACTCTCAAGCCACTCAAGTGTGGGAGTGAAAGTGTGTGATATCTAGCAGGACTTCCAGATCACTAAGCGAGAGTCTGGAGGGCATCATCATGGGGGCTTTAATGGTCATCTTCTCTCTTCAGCCGAAACAAAGACGCAAGGCTACAGGTAGGAGGAGCGAGAAGGAGACGAGAACGTTTCAGCTTTTACATTCTTTATAAATTACCAGCAAACTGTGATGAGTTGGGTATAATTCTTTCACTGTTGATTGTTTTTAAGTGTTAACAAACCCTGAGCATCCTTTTATGTCTATCTGGACTTCCTGAAAGTCCCCATTTAATGTCGTGTTTTCTCTGAAATCCCATCTGAAATCGTGTTGCTACACCAGCAGTCCATGAAATTGACAGAAAATTGGCTCCGTCTTGGTAAATGTTTTGGATTCAACTCTACAAACTTGCACGACTTTTTCCATTTGCTTTCCCCAGTATTGATTTTACAGCGACAGCACACACACAGACACACAGACACACACACACACACACACACACACACACACACACACACACACACACACACACACACACACACACACACACACACACACACACACACACACACACACACACACACACACACACACATACACACACACACACACACACACACACACACACACACACACACACACACACACAGCATGTTACATGGACTCTCTGCCAACGCAGTAGCACAAGCTTATGCTACATTTCTGTCTCTCCAAAATAATGTGCTGATCATTGTCACTGTCTCTGCTTGTCATCACAGCGACAAAAGACGAGAAAGTCCAGTATTGTTTGTCTGAAGTACAATGAAATATTTAGTGGGTGTTGAAATGACAAGACCTGTCAGGGGTTTTACATATTTGGTGATTTAGTTGGAGAAAAGACCGAATAGATGACACTTACAGAACAATAAGTCATATTTCACTTGGGTATTGTTCGAAAGCTTGAAAGCAAAATGAATGAGGGACTCTTTATAACTCTCTCAAGCAATAGATCACTGAGCAGGCAGTCATGTGCTCATTTGAGAGCATTTCAGAGGGACCGATAAGGGAGGACATGGGATCGAAATGCACAAGGTGAAGCAGGTGCACTTCAGAACACTTTTTCAATGAATAGACTTTTGTCTGTTTTTCGTGACACAAGAATGAGTTAATTGTAAATATGTATGTCAAGCTACATATTTATCTCTTTTGCGATATTTTCATCCTTTAGAGCTCAAATCAATTATAGCTATTTTTCTAATCTCACCGTTATGATGCAAAACCACATCTTCTGACCGTGTTTTAAGGTTTCCATTTGAAACCGTGAAGCTGTTAATGGCGTCTCAAGTACAGGGTGCATCAGTGCATTTGATGGCTTCGCTTTTATAACGTGCTAAAAGTGACGACCAAAGAAGCGTGTTTCAGTGAATATCATTTCACTAGTTAATGCCCCGTTTCTAAGATATGAGCTTCTTTATTCTCAAGCTGTTGAGTCCAACTGATAAAGACATTTTTATGTATATACTTAATTAATATACACAGACAATTTTAACCAAAAAATTTTTTCAGCTTTCCTCTGTTGCATACCTCTTTTTAATACTCGCAGATCAAAGATTATGAGGTGAAATTAATCATCTATTATTAGTGGGTGTGGGGGAGTAGGGCTCAATTCTACTGCTAGCCTATCAAAGCATCTCCAAAACTACAACTTTTGTGGGATGTTCCTGGTCTGCAGTGGTTAATATCTATCAAAACGATCTACCCGAGGATAAGTATTGCACAATGCACATGATGCAAGCTGGGAGTGAAGGTTTGCCCATGTCATCCAGTCTGTCATGCTTTACCTCAAAATTCTGCAGAAGTTAATGTTGGTTGTCATAAAATACTCTCACAGTATTGATATTCAGAATACTGAGGATATTACAATGTTAGTACTTGATCGTCTCAAGGGCCCGGAAACCTTAAGTTGGATAAGCAGGATAGAAGGTAGATGGATGCATAATGATTAAACGATAAGTGATTCTATGTCAAATTATAAAAGTACACTTACTTTCCTAAAGTCCTGATACATGTGTTAAGGTGGCATTATGCACCTTATGAACTTTATAGAGTGTACTTAATGGTAGAAGTTTGTTTCTGGAGTAACAATGCAGTATTGATCATGTAAATAGTCTGTACTCCTGTAAATACAAACAAATTTAACTCCGAGTTGCTGTAGATTTTTAGTGCTGGTTTCTATTTTGTTTCATTTCAAGATGAGTATACTATTTTGATGGATTAGAATTATGTTAATTGGTTGTGTGTGAAGGACATTTTCACATTTTATTAGACAATTTTCTTGAATAAACGCATGATTAAGAAACAAAGCTAAAACAAGTGGTGGCTCTAACACTCTCCATAACAAATCCACTTTCTGTACTGACATTTCTAACATTTCCCAACAGACTTATCCACACATGTGAGCTCTAAAAACAAAAGGACACACTGTCTGAGAGCCCATCGCGCAGCCACACTGCCCACTCAAATGCTTTCAAATTTTCATGACAGCACGCCTATATATGAGAGTCTGTGGTCCAATAAACACCCATAGGAACTTTAACCCCCAACTCCATTTCAAACTCAGCAGGCCCGGAGCTGAGTGCCCGCTGTTTGAAATATACCAAAGATAAGAGACCTGCCGTTGTCGCCATGCCGCTACTCGCTGATGTGTTTGGCCTCCTGTTTTCTGTCATTTGAATGCATCGCCTGTTCGTGTTGTTGGGAGCTCCTGTTGGTTGAGTGTGTGTGTAGGAGTTAGATAGGTATACTCAGACTTTGAAGCACTCAAATGGAAACAGCGTAACATTAACTATGACTCAGGCAACAGCAGTGAAATATGTTCAAACCTGCCGAGCGTAGTCTGTGGAATATTTACTACCAAGAAATCTGAGCCTGATTGAGATGTAAGCTCTGGGTTTGTTTTCTCGTGCCTGTTCTGTAACACAAGGGGTGATAGAGATGTCCAGTATGTGTCTTGCTGCCGGCCCCCCTCTCCTTCCAGGCCGTCTGGTGTTTACAGAGTCGAGCCGTGTATTTGGCCGACCACAGGGAGAGCAGCTGTCAGATTGTAAGAGTAGCCACTCCACCAATCAACATGTCCTCTCAAAGCACAATTTGATCATATTGAATACAAGGTACTTGCTGTAGAGGGATATGCCTCAGGAGGTAACAACCGTCAGTTGTTATATAAAAGGTCTCCTGGCTTCCACTGAGCTTAATAGCCTTGGAAAAAAGTACTTTATCAAAACTTTTCCTTTCAGCTGCAGTGCCAAGTTGGAGACGGCTTCATTTAAAGCTATATTTGACTCTAAACGACCTCAACTAACTGTTTTTACTGTACTCACAGCAACTCTGAGTCCAAGGCAAATGATTGCCCAACTGTACAACTGGAATATATGCCAAAGCATTTTGAATTGATCTCATTATTTTTTCCCAACCCATCTGCCACTTGCGGCATTTTTCACAGAGCTACTCATGTTGCTCTGAAGTGGCGGGTGGAAGTCACAGTGTGGCGGCACAGATTTGAGAGAAGATTTAGTATGCACATGATTCTTTAACACTCATCTCACTGCAGGCACAAGTCCATTGATCCATGTCGCAGTAATACCCACTGACCAATTAGAGGTCCGCAAAGGACATTCAGCATACCGGGGACACGATGTTCAGCGCTTAATTGTCTCTTCATTATGCTCTTGAAGCTTCTATGGACTGCACTGAGTCAATGATCAGCCTCCCTCTTCTAACCCACTAATTACACTGGATTACCTTTTTTTTTTTTTTATAAATATATGTATGAACCAATCGACAAGTACAGAAAAACATCAGCATTTAAATTATTTAATCATAGAGCAGTCAGAAGTGTGATTTTATGAAGCCTTTTGTCATGTGTGAGACATCACATGTGTATCTGATATTCTCAATTACTTTTGCATGAGGAAATGAAGAGTAGTCACCTATACAGGTCACACTTCCTTTTGAATTCCTGTATTCCTTTTGTCATCCACCGCATGTAATCTCCGCTTCCTTTCAAAGTCATAGTGGCATGATACTATATAAGCTTTTTTTGTTCTCCAAATTAGCATTTAAATTGAAAAGTGAATCCACATCAGTTGGCTCAGAGCTGTGAGCTGGTTTTATATTTCCCGCCATGATCGTGGCACTATGCCGCTGTTTGCTCACTGGAATTAATCAGTTCATTCCCTCAGGGCGCAGTGACCAGTATAAAGAGGGTTTACGCGGAATGGGATTAATGACCGGCATCCTGCAGTCGGTGCATTGTGACATTTGCGGAGCAACAGAAGACACTTGCTGTTACCCACAGGTGTAGTTCTGGTTCGAGAGACACCTCATTCCTCACCACAACACAGACATTATGGTTCCTTCAAGGCAGAATTGTGCTTACAGACCTTAGGATGTTTCATAGTAGTAGTAAAGGTGATAAGTCAATATGAGTGCTTCATTTGAATTTAGAATGAAGAATTTAGAATGAATTTCAATTAAGCCAAAGGAAAATTTACAGCTACTAACTAAAGTGGTCTATTATGTTTGGGTTGTCCAAATATCGTAGTGTGAATTCATTTAAATATATTATACTATCATATATAATATATAGTTTGGATTTGTTCATATTCATAATTATACACAAGTTATTTCTAAATAACTTGCTATCATGTCTGAGATAAATTATTAGTCCATCAGGTAATATATAATAATAAAAAATATATAGTTTCCCTCACATATCTTATTGGAAATATTGGTAAGAATGATTCTATGCTTTTCATTAAATTCCCAGTTGAATCAATTTGACGTGTCGGTTTTAGTTTTTTCCACTTGATGGCAGCAGATCCACGCAAGCAGACATCTCTAAGTAAGCCCCTGCAGAGGAAAGCTGAAATACAATCCATCCATCTTCCACTCGGTTTCATTAAACAAAGTGTCACTGTGGCCAAAAGCTCTATCCCTACTGACTATGTGTGATCGCAGTATACACCTTGGACAGGTCACCAATGCATCACAGGACAACCTCACATACTCAGAATTCATACTTACAGACAAATGTACTCAACAGTTAGCCTCAAAATGCATCTGTGTTAAACTGCTCAGTAATGACACGCAAACTCTACACTGAAAGGCCATGCATAGATAATCCTGCTAACCACTACATCACAAAGCTGCTCTATTGACTCTCTAGATTCAGACAGTTTGATGTTTTGTTTGTGTAGAACAGGTTGGGTTTTTTTTTTTCTTTTTAAGTATTACTTGGAAATTTTAAAGCTTTTTCAAATCACAAAATGCTGATTTGGAATATATTGGCTTGCACAAAGTCACTTTCATTTGTTTGCATTTGGTTGTGTTCTCGTTCCAAGAAAAATAAATCTTTTAAGCACAAATTAGACTTAAAACTCAGTGTGCTGCATTTTGTGTCAGTGAATGTAATAGGATTTAAATCACATTAACTTGTGATTATGAGTGCTGTGTGAAGGTTGTGGGTCACTGTGGCCGTCATGTGTAATTTCTCTGAATAAAATGGAAGACAGTAATTTCTTTTAGTACCATGTTGGGGCTTTTCTCCACGGATTGGAATTCAATTGTAACTCAATTTATTGTAAAGAAACGGCTTCATCCTTCTGTTGTGGTCACCTTAAACAAGGCTTTTACCTGCAGCTAGACTAATCCATAATGTGTAATTACGCTGATTTAAATGTGCTCAAATATAGGAGGAATAATGGCTTGTTAAATGGGTAATCCCTCCTTGAGAAATGGTACACAATCAGAAAAGGTTTGCTCTTCAGACACTGTTGTTGTAGATGCAGGTAGAGGCTGGCATTTCAGGAACATTCTCCCTTTACGTGTTGTTCCTTAAATTAAAGTGAGAATAAATCAAGGCAAGTAAAGACATAATGAAATAATTTTGGGCACTATAACTTTTCACCAATATTTTACTCAATAGTGTTTATTTTGCGCTTGTTTCATCTGTCAGCATTTACAGAAGCAGGATGAGTCAGTGGAAAAAAGACAAAGGAAGAAAGCTGTACTGTCTGATCATGATGTTGAGGGAACAGTTCGGCAAGTTTACTGATTCGGCTCATTATGATGTTACACTTCATTACATAAGACACGTCAGCTGTGTCTGAACTTAATGGAACACAATAGAAGTTAATGCATTTTTTAGTAATAAAAACACTTCAAAGATGTAGTTTGACCCCAAGATTTATCCATTTTGACAGTTTTTAAGTTAATTTTGCTCTTGAAAGTTTAACATTTATTATATATATATATATTTCTAGACATGTTTCTGTTACAAAAAAAAAAAGTTAGATGCATTTCAAGAATTGGTGTTCAGCAATAAAGGAGGTTTAGTGAAATTTATTACACAGTTGTTGCCTTTACATCTTGAATCTCAGCGGCTCCTATCTGCAATGTTGCAGTAGGCTAGAGTGTGTGTGTGTGTGTGTATGTATGTATATATATATATATATATATATATATATATATATATATATATATATTTATGCTTAAATGATTTAACCATTTAAGAAAGTTTGATCCAAAAATAAAATTGAACCTAATATTGTACCTTGTGGTATTCCGCAGCAAAAATTAGTGGTTGATGATTATAATTGAGAAGGTTGAACATAAACCAAAATGTCGAGGGACACTTATACAAGCTCAAGTGTTGAGGAGGTCCACTAAGCAAGCATTAAAAGAGTACTTAAGTTCCCAATATTAGCTGGTAATTAATAGTGCATTCCTAATCTTGATGACTTCTCCACTGCATTTTCATCGTTTTGATGCCGTCAGTTTGCAGGTGCTTGCAGACGTTCTCTCCACCGACAGCACTGTGCAGGGCTCCGAGCTCCAGCCAACAAACCACAATGCCTCCGCAGTGGCAATTACCTTCATCACCAATCATACGCTGATTGATACAGCACACTGTGTGCTGATGACATTCACAAACCTTGATTATTTTCATTACCATTAACTAAGGGCCTTGATTACGCCCTGTGCAAAGTTCTGAGGTGATTGGGGGAGCAGATGTTGAAAAATGGTGGAAGTTTCTTTCAAATTAAGTGACATTCTCATGTTGATGTTGGGGGGGGAAAAAACAAGCGCATAAAAAGAAATTGTTTCATGTTTGAAATTAAAGGAAACGCTGGTGTTCTTTTCCTCTGTCTGGCGGCATCTTTTTTTTTCAGTGAGACTTCTGTCACACCTTCTTTTCACCTTTTCAACCCCTGTTCTCGAGCGGCTTCCCACACAGTCGCCGGTCTTGTCATGTCCACAGACAGCACTCACACACTCAGGGCTCGGGAGCTATATTTGGCTCTTACTCAGCTGCCACAAATAAAGGGAAGTAAGTGATAGTGGGATAAATGAGCTGCCCAATGCCTGGCACAGCGGAGAGGTTGTTTCCATGGCAAAACGCCGTCCTAACAATTCTTTTTGAGCCAGCGGGCTGTGAAGATGAACGCAGGATCAGTTCCGTCCCAGAGATGGTCTGCGAGGGACCTTATCTAGCGTTTAATTACAACCCACATTGTTTCATGTTAAAAATATTTGTTCAGATAATCCTTTTTTCCCCCCTTAACCTGGCATGCAGATAATCAATACATCAGTTGTTATCAATTAGATGTGATGTGATATATTTGACCCACTTTCACATCCAGGTTACACCATAGCCTATGAAATTATGTTTTCTTTACTCCCTATAGGTTGTAACATGGCGATGGAAGCATGCGAGTAGTAGTGGGAATGAATCCGATCACATTAATGTGTATAATTTGAAATAACATCTGTGTGACTCCAGATGAATTCCTTCCTTTGTCTGCAGCAGCCACCTGCTGCAGACCACAGGCACATTTGCACTCAGAACCTGTGAGTCCTTTCTTGTCTGCTGTGTTGTCTTTCTCTCTGACCCCTCCCTTGTCATCTCTCCCTTAAGGTTTTGAGCTTTATTTAAAGTCCATGTGATGGAGAGGTCGCGCGCGAGGGTTATTTCTCGAGCTGACATTTTACACTGATCAGTCCTCGCCGCAGCCTCTGTATGATGTCTCGCCTCAATCGCACTCATTATTAGTTCCTTAACAGAGGAAATATAGACGTACAGGTGGGAAATATTGAAAATCTTTTCACCTCGTTGATTTCGGAGCATTTCCAAGGTTTTCTAACCACTCGAGCAATTTCCCCATGATGGTGTGCCATTATTCAGAAAAAGAAAAATCTGTGTTTGTAATAAGTTGTTTCCCCTGCTTCTTTTTAATTTTTTTCAGTGCTTTTCTTGAAAACAACATTCACACGAATTGTGTTTCCACATTTTTAAGGGATGTTCCATATATGCATGTATTGAACTGTGAACAAGCAGTACAGTATAGAATAGAAATAATTCATTGATCCCAGGGGGAAATTCTTTAAAATATAATGTGGACTGCGTGCAGACAGCTTGTGATTTACCAGGGCTAAAACATGCAAATAACACATGATGTGACCTGTAATCTACCCACGTATTTATCACGCCTCTTCATAATTTTCACATAAGGTCAGATGGGCCCTAAGGCCTAATCAAAAGTAACACTTAACATAAAGACAACATGAGCACTGTCGGATTAAGGAAGAGAAACTGAAGCATTCATGAAAGCATGCTTTAGAATAGTATAACTTTCACTGTTGAGTGTTTAAAGAAACATGAAATCTAACTATGATACCGAATCAAAATATTCCATAGCACATATTTTCCATGCTTGAATAGCATATGTTGATGTTTCATTAAGGAGAAAAGTTGTCAATTCTACACAATATTTACATCAAACACTGGTGGCAGCAGAGTGATGTTATTGGATGAACGCCTTTCAGTTAAACGGTAATAAGCATGAGACAGGTGAATCTTTTTAATTGTAGGAAGAAATGAGATTTTTAAATAGGAAACCTTTGACCTTTGTACACACCTCTGCATTACTGTCACCACTCATTCTCCTTTTTAGACTTTCATGCATTTTAGTCTTTGTCATTCCTTCTTTCTCTTCCCCCCTTTCACTCATCACCTGTTTCTCCCTCTTCTACTCACACACACGCCCCCGCTTGTCTTTAGCCTCGTCCCTCCTTCCTCGCCATTCCA